>NC_069500.1:823678752-823738752 GCF_027579735.1 Bombina bombina | reverse complement strand
CCTCTCCCCCTACCAGGTACTATGTCTCCCAGCAGAATGAAATTAGTTTTCTGTCAAGTGTCTCTATAAGAGACCAAAGACTTAGGAGTGATATAGATACATCAGATTAATGCACTTATGAAAAGTACTTCAAGCTTTGCCAGTTTAAAAATGCTTTGTGTATTTTTTTTTCACAAAACAAGATGAGAAGGTACTGCATTAGAGTTCAACTTTTAAAGACTTTTGAAAATGTTGCATTTGTTTCAATCTTGAATTGAAGGCAATTAAAAGGGATAGAAAAGTCAAAATTAAACGTGCAGGATCAAGATGGAGCATGTAATTTTAATACACTTTCAAATTCACTGCTATTTTAAAATGTGCTTTGTTCTCTTGGTATCCCTTGTTGAAAAGAATATTCACATATCCTACACTAGTGGGAGCTAGCTGCTGATTGGTGCCTGCACACATTTGTCTCTTGTGATTGGCTAACTAGGTGTGTTCATCTAACTGCCAGTAGTGCAATACTGTTCATTCAGCAAAGGATAAGAAGGGAAAGCACCAAATTTGATAAAAGAAGTAAATTGAAAAGTTGTTTAAAATTGTATGTTCTATCCAAATCATGAAAAAACATATATTTGGGGGGTTTCCTGTCCCTTTAAATTTAGTTTGAATTTACTCCCTTGAACTAGCTTCACAAACAATGCAACATTAAGGTGCAAGATAGCTGTATGTATTGTGAACTAGAAGTTAAATGGACACTAGAGTAAAATATAGCCGGCCCATTACTGGAGCGCTATATGGCAGCAGTTTTGCAAAAATGTTATCCATTTGCAAGAGCACTAGAGGGCAGCACTATTAGCTGCCATGTAGTGTTCCAGACACCTACCTAGGTATCTCTTCAACAAATAATGCTATCATTCGCTCTCCAGAGTAAGGTGCCACCCACATGGTGATGTCACCCCTCCAGCAACGAATGAGAGTAGCCCAATAAAAATTACAATGTGAAACAGCAGGATATTGGACTATATACAAACTGAACACAAAAATCAAAGGCAAAAAGGAATGCTTGAAAAATAAACACATAAGCAAAAAAATAATAAAAAGCAAAAAAATGTATGTTTGAAAAGTAAAACATAAACACATAGGTAAATTGGTTAAACACATAAGTAAAACAGGTCAGCACCTAAAAGGATTAGTCAGATGAAATAAGCAGACAAGGGCACAATACATATCATCAAAGACATCCCTAAGCAGCAGTGACAATGTATGATTATTATACACAAAGGAGATAAAAGACCCAAGTCATTAACAAAATGCACTCAATAAGGTCCGACATCCAATCCCAACAGTAAATAAAATAGCAGTACTTGGATCATAAAGAAATATAGCAGGCATGACAGGAAAATGACAGGAAATGAAAATTTCAAAATTTCAGAATGGAATTACAGGAAAAGGGAACAAAATAAATAATGAAAGTATATTGTGGAATTTAATTTTTATATATACACAATTTATCATTTTATTTCAAAGTGTTTAATGTCCCTTTAATTAAAGGGACACTGAACCCAAAAAAATTTCTTTAGTGATTCAGAGAGAGCATGCAATTTTAAGGAACCTTCTAATTTACTCCTATTATCAAATTTTCTTCATTCTCTTGGTATCTTTATTTAATAAGCAAGCATGTAAGTTTAGATGCCGGCCCATTTTTGGTGAACAACCTGGGTTGTTCTTGCCGATTGCTGGATAAATTCACCCACCAATAAACAAGTGCTGTCCAGGGACTGAACCAAAAATAGCTTAGACGCCTTTTTCAAATAAAGATAGCAAGAGAACAAATAAAAATTGATAATAGGAGTAAATTAGAAAGTTGCATGCTCTCTCAATCATGAAAGAAAACATTTGGGTTCAGTGTCCCTTAAATACGACCCAGCTGCGTAACTAGGGCTGCTGACTGGATCAGAGACAGGTTCCAATTGGGCCAGACAGTGCTCAGCGAGTCCTGAGTGGTATTTCTACTATGTGTTTAACCCCTTTGCAGGGATTAAAGACAGAGGTACAGAATCTGTAGTTTTAAAATTACATTACTATAATGGCCACACCCTATGTACATCATTAATGTTTAAAAGTGCCGTAAATGATTTGAATTGAGCATGCAAACAACTTTACAATTCACTTCTACAGGTTCATATTCCCAAATCTGGAATTCAAAAAAGCAAATATTCTAAAAACAGAATTTATGTTTACCTGATAAATTACTTTCTCCAACGGTGTGTCCGGTCCACGGCGTCATCCTTACTTGTGGGATATTCTCTTCCCCAACAGGAAATGGCAAAGAGCCCAGCAAAGCTGGTCACATGATCCCTCCTAGGCTCCGCCTTCCCCAGTCATTCGACCGAAGTAAAGGAGGAATATTTGCATAGGAGAAACCATATGATACCGTGGTGACTGTAGTTAAAGAAAATAAATTATCAGACCTGATTAAAAAACCAGGGCGGGCCGTGGACCGGACACACCGTTGGAGAAAGTAATTTATCAGGTAAACATAAATTCTATTTTCTCCAACATAGGTGTGTCCGGTCCACGGCGTCATCCTTACTTGTGGGAACCAATACCAAAGCTTTAGGACACGGATGAAGGGAGGGAGCAAATCAGGTCACCTAGATGGAAGGCACCACGGCTTGCAAAACCTTTCTCCCAAAAATAGCCTCAGAAGAAGCAAAAGTATGAAACTTGTAAAATTTAGTAAAAGTGTGCAGTGAAGACCAAGTCGCTGCCTTACATATCTGATCAACAGAAGCCTCGTTCTTGAAGGCCCATGTGGAAGCCACAGCCCTAGTGGAATGAGCTGTGATTCTTTCAGGAGGCTGCCGTCCGGCAGTCTCATAAGCCAATCTGATGATGCTTTTAATCCAAAAAGAGAGAGAGGTAGAAGTTGCTTTTTGACCTCTCCTTTTACCAGAATAAACAACAAACAAGGAAGATGTTTGTCTAAAATCCTTTGTAGCATCTAAATAGAATTTTAGAGCACGAACAACATCCAAATTGTGCAACAAACATTCCTTCTTTGAAACTGGATTCGGACACAAAGAAGGCACGACTATCTCCTGGTTAATGTTTTTGTTAGAAACAACTTTCGGAAGAAAACCAGGTTTAGTACGTAAAACCACCTTATCTGCATGGAACACCAGATAAGGAGGAGAACACTGCAGAGCAGATAATTCTGAAACTCTTCTAGCAGAAGAAATTGCAACCAGAAACAAAACTTTCCAAGATAATAACTTAATATCAACGGAATGTAAGGGTTCAAACGGAACCCCCTGAAGAACTGAAAGAACTAAATTGAGACTCCAAGGAGGAGTCAAAGGTTTGTAAACAGGCTTGATTCTAACCAGAGCCTGAACAAAGGCTTGAACATCTGGCACAGCTGCCAGCTTTTTGTGAAGTAACACAGACAAGGCAGAAATCTGTCCCTTCAAGGAACTTGCAGATAATCCTTTCTCCAAACCTTCTTGAAGAAAGGATAGAATCTTAGGAATTTTTACCTTGTCCCAAGGGAATCCTTTAGATTCACACCAACAGATATATTTTTTCCATATTTTGTGGTAAATTTTTCTAGTTACAGGCTTTCTGGCCTGAACAAGAGTATCAATGACAGAATCTGAGAACCCTCGCTTTGATAAGATCAAGCGTTCAATCTCCAAGCAGTCAGTTGGAGTGAGACCAGATTCGGATGTTCGAACGGACCTTGAACAAGAAGGTCTCGTCTCAAAGGTAGCTTCCATGGTGGAGCCGATGACATATTCACCAGGTCTGCATACCAAGTCCTGCGTGGCCACGCAGGAGCTATCAAGATCACCGATGCCCTCTCCTGATTGATCCTGGCTACCAGCCTGGGGATGAGAGGAAACGGCGGGAATACATAAGCTAGTTTGAAGGTCCAAGGTGCTACTAGTGCATCTACTAGAGTCGCCTTGGGATCCCTGGATCTGGACCCGTAGCAAGGAACCTTGAAGTTCTGACGAGAGGCCATCAGATCCATGTCTGGAATGCCCCACAATTGAGTAATTTGGGCAAAGATTTCCGGATGGAGTTCCCACTCCCCCGGATGAAATGTCTGACGACTCAGAAAATCCGCTTCCCAATTTTCCACTCCTGGGATGTGGATTGCAGACAAGTGGCAGGAGTGAGTCTCCGCCCATTGAATGATTTTGGTCACTTCTTCCATCGCCAGGGAACTCCTTGTTCCCCCCTGATGGTTGATGTACGCAACAGTCGTCATGTTGTCTGATTGAAACCGTATGAACTTGGCCTTTGCTAGCTGAGGCCAAGCCTTGAGAGCATTGAATATCGCTCTCAGTTCCAGAATATTTATCGGGAGAAGAGATTCTTCCCGAGACCAAAGACCCTGAGCTTTCAGGGGTCCCCAGACCGCGCCCCAGCCCACCAGACTGGCGTCGGTCGTGACAATGACCCACTCTGGTCTGCGGAAGCTCATCCCCTGTGACAGGTTGTCCAGGGACAGCCACCAACGGAGTGAATCTCTGGTCCTCTGATCTACTTGTATCGTCGGAGACAAGTCTGTATAGTCCCCATTCCACTGACTGAGCATGCACAGTTGTAATGGTCTTAGATGAATTTGCGCAAAAGGAACTATGTCCATTGCCGCTACCATCAAACCTATTACTTCCATGCACTGCGCTATGGAAGGAAGAGGAACAGAATGAAGTATTTGACAAGAGTTTAGAAGTTTTGATTTTCTGGCCTCTGTCAGAAAAATCCTCATTTCTAAGGAGCCTATTATTGTTCCCAAGAAGGGAACCCTTGTTGACGGAGATAGAGAACTTTTTTCTACGTTCACTTTCCACCCGTGAGATCTGAGAAAGGCCAGGACAATGTCCGTGTGAGCCTTTGCTTGAGGAAGGGACGACGCTTGAATCAGAATGTCGTCCAAGTAAGGTACTACTGCAATGCCCCTTGGTCTTAGCACCGCTAGAAGGGACCCTAGTACCTTTGTGAAAATCCTTGGAGCAGTGGCTAATCCGAACGGAAGTGCCACAAACTGGTAATGCTTGTCCAGGAATGCGAACCTTAGGAACCGATGATGTTCCTTGTGGATAGGAATATGTAGATACGCATCCTTTAAATCCACCGTGGTCATGAATTGACCTTCCTGGATGGAAGGAAGAATTGTTCGAATGGTTTCCATTTTGAACGATGGAACCTTGAGAAACTTGTTTAGGATCTTGAGATCTAAGATTGGTCTGAATGTTCCCTCTTTTTTGGGAACTACGAACAGATTGGAGTAGAACCCCATCCCTTGTTCTCCTAAAGGAACAGGATGAATCACTCCCATTTTTAACAGGTCTTCTACACAATGTAAGAATGCCTGTCTTTTCATGTGGTCTGAAGACAATTGAGACCTGTGGAACCTCCCCCTTGGGGGAGGCCCCTTGAATTCCAGAAGATAACCTTGGGAGACTATTTCTAGTGCCCAAGGATCCAGAACATCTCTTGCCCAAGCCTGAGCGAAGAGAGAGAGTCTGCCCCCCACCAGATCCGGTCCCGGATCGGGGGCCAACATTTCATGCTGTCTTGGTAGCAGTGGCAGGCTTCTTGGCCTGCTTTCCCTTGTTCCAGCCTTGCATTGGTCTCCAGGCTGGCTTGGCTTGAGAAGTATTACCCTCTTACTTAGAGGACGTAGCACTTGGGGCTGGTCCGTTTCTACGAAAGGGACGAAAATTAGGTTTATTTTTGGCCTTGAAAGACCTATCCTGAGGAAGGGCGTGGCCCTTACCCCCAGTGATATCAGAGATAATCTCTTTCAAGTCAGGGCCAAACAGCGTTTTCCCCTTGAAAGGAATGTTAAGCAATTTGTTCTTGGAAGACGCATCCGCTGACCAAGATTTCAACCAAAGCGCTCTGCGCGCCACAATAGCAAACCCAGAATTTTTCGCCGCTAACCTAGCCAATTGCAAAGTGGCGTCTAGGGTGAAAGAATTAGCCAATTTGAGAGCACGGATTCTGTCCATAATCTCCTCATAAGGAGGAGAATCACTATCGATCGCCTTTTCTAGCTCATCGAACCAGAAACACGCGGCTGTAGTGACAGGGACAATGCATGAAATTGGTTGTAGAAGGTAACCTTGCTGAACAAACATCTTTTTAAGCAAACCTTCTAATTTTTTATCCATAGGATCTTTGAAAGCACAACTATCTTCTATGGGTATAGTGGTGCGTTTGTTTAAAGTAGAAACCGCCCCCTCGACCTTGGGGACTGTCTGCCATAAGTCCTTTCTGGGGTCGACCATGGGAAACAATTTTTTAAATATGGGGGTAGGGACGAAAGGTATACCGGGCCTTTCCCATTCTTTATTTACAATGTCCGCCACCCGCTTGGGTATAGGAAAAGCTTCTGGGGGCCCCGGGACCTCTAGGAACTTGTCCATTTTACATAGTTTCTCTGGGATGATCAAATTCTCACAATCATCCAGAGTGGATAACACCTCCTTAAGCAGAGCGCGGAGATGTTCCAACTTAAATCTAAATGTAATCACATCGGGTTCAGCTTGTTGAGAAATTTTCCCTGAATCTGAAATTTCTCCCTCAGACAAAACAAAACCTCCCTGGCCCCCTCAGACTGGTGTAGGGGCATATCAGAACCATTATCCTCAGCGTCCTCATGCTCTTCAGTATCTAAAACAGAGCAGTCGCGCTTACGCTGATAAGTGGGCATTTTGGCTAAAATGTTTTTGATAGAATTATCCATTACAGCCGTTAATTGTTGCATAGTAAGGAGTATTGGCGCGCTAGATGTACTAGGGGCCTCCTGAGTGGGCAAGACTGGTGTAGACGAAGGAGGGAATGATGCAGTACCATGCTTACTCCCCTCACTTGAGGAATCATCTTGGGCATCATTTTCAGTGTCACATAAATCACATCTATTTAAATGAGAAGGAACCTTGGCTTCCCCACATTCAGAACACAGTCTATCTGGTAGTTCAGACATGTTAAACAGGCATAAACTTGATAACAAAGTACAAAAAACGTTTTAAAATAAAACCGTTACTGTCACTTTAAATTTTAAACTGAACACACTTTATTACTGCAATTGCGAAAAAGTATGAAGGAATTGTTCAAAATTCACCAAAATTTCACCACAGTGTCTTAAAGCCTTAAAAGTATTGCACACCAAATTTGGAAGCTTTAACCCTTAAAATAACGGAACCGGAGCCGTTTTTATCTTTAACCCCTTTACAGTCCCTGGTATCTGCTTTGCTGAGACCCAACCAAGCCCAAAGGGGAATACGATACCAAATGACGCCTTCAGAAAGTCTTTTTTATGTATCAGAGCTCCTCACACATGCGACTGCATGTCATGCTTCTCAAAAACAAGTGCGCAATACCGGCGCGAAAATGAGGCTCTGCCTATGATTAGGGAAAACCCCTAGAGAATAAGGTGTCTAAAACAATGCCTGCCGATATTTTACAAAAATACCCATATTAAATGATTCCTCAAGGCTAAATATGTTATATATGAATCGATTTAGCCCAGAAAATGTCTACAGTCTTAACAAGCCCTTGTGAAGCCCTTATTTACTCTGTAATAAAAATGGCTTACCGGATCCCATAGGGAAAATGACAGCTTCCAGCATTACATCGTCTTGTTAGAATGTGTCATACCTCAAGCAGCAAAAGTCTGCTCACTGTTCCCCCAACTGAAGTTAATTCCTCTCAACAGTCCTGTGTGGAACAGCCATCGATTTTAGTAACGGTTGCTAAAATCATTTTCCTCTTACAAACAGAAATCTTCATCTCTTTTCTGTTTCAGAGTAAATAGTACATACCAGCACTATTTTAAAATAACAAACTCTTGATTGAATAATAAAAACTACAGTTAAACACTAAAAAACTCTAAGCCATCTCCGTGGAGATGTTGCCTGTACAACGGCAAAGAGAATGACTGGGGAAGGCGGAGCCTAGGAGGGATCATGTGACCAGCTTTGCTGGGCTCTTTGCCATTTCCTGTTGGGGAAGAGAATATCCCACAAGTAAGGATGACGCCGTGGACCGGACACACCTATGTTGGAGAAATCCAAACTTTTTTTATTTTTAAAAAAATACAATTATTAAAAATTACTAATTTTCCCTGCCAGTAAGTCACAAAAGTATTTAAAAATGATATTAAACTACCTTTAATGAATAGTCTAGTCAAAATTAAACTTTAATTCAAAAAAAGCATGCCATTTTAAGCAACTTTCTAATTTACTCCTATTATCAATGTTTCTTCATTCTTTTGGTATCTTTATTTGAAAAAGCAGGAGGCAGCCCATTTTTTTGGTTCAGAAACTGGGTAGCGCTTGCTGATTGTTGTCTAAATATTTGTGGCAGGTGATCACTATTACCACAGTTTTCACCTGGCTTTTAAAATTGATATAATGGCTTTTTAACAAGGGGTCGGGGGGGGGGGGGGGGGGTCTCTAGGCTTTTTGATGGCCTGATAGAAGGGTATTTAAATCAGGATGTTTATATAATAACTTTTTTTAAATCAGATTTTTTAAATTCAAATAGGATTTTTTTTTTTAAATATGTTTTTTGAGGTGGGGGGGGGGTAACTATCCTAAAATAGTTTTCTATTGGAGATACATTATAATCCAAGGGTAATTTATCCTAATCTAAAGATTAGTTTTTATGTAGCTGTAATTAATATTTTTGGGGGTAAATTTAGACGATTATACAACTCACTACTAAAGTACCAATATAAACAACATAAATCGATGTAGGACTATAAATAGAATCTACTTGAAGCTTTTATACAAATAAAAACTTATATTTTATTTACACTTAAAGTGTTGCTAAAGACAGTACACAAAAAAGGCTGTTTTTTTCCGAACTAGAAGCGCCCAATCACAATGTGCAACCACTGTGCTTATCATAATATGTATGAGGCTAATGTGCGCTCCCAACCACATGCGCACTTGAGGAAGTATCTTAATGCATATGCACTACATCCACTGAAGCCAATAACTCCATAAGATTTCATAGTAATAGCGAATGCGCACAATGTAAGTTGGTGCTGAGATATCTATGCTTATAGTGGAATATTGTGCCTAATGTGCCTGTCATTTTTATACCATTCAGAAACACAAAGCTACGGCATCTTAACTAGATCTGCTTAACAGTCTGTATATAGATCATTAAATGTCAGGGACCTAGACGGCCATAGCATCTCTTGCGCATTGCACAGGACAGCTACCTAGGTAGTCCACCGTGAATGGTCTCGTCCCATGGTGGGTTTGGAAATGCTTCACATTTTAAAGATCGATTTAAAAAAAAAAAAAACACAACAAAAACAAGCAGGTGGTCTACATGAAGGTATTTAATGAAATACTTACTTAGAAACGTTCTTTCATTTTACATTTTTATTTTTGAGTTTCATATACTTGATGAAACTGATTAGGGGCTCCATGTACTAAGCAGTCAGCGAGCTACCCGCAACAAATCTCGCGTCAAAATTCGCAAACTGATATGTACAAAGCCGTCAATTATGTTAAAACTCGCATCTTTAAAATTGCGAGCGTACTTATCCGCCAAACCTCGCTACCGCTCCATTTTTCACTGTAATTAGACACATTTGACCACCAACTCGCCAAAAACGAATGTACTAAAAAATCTATTTGTCCGCTCGCTACAATTTCCGCTCCCACCTCGTTATTTTTGCCTCGCCACCTTTTAGGTGGCGGGCAAGGTACAAAACAATAGGAAAGTCAATCTAGACGCCAGTCTAGACATATATAAAAGGCAGTAATATCAGCATTGTACAGCATAACTGGCGTCTAATTTGTCTCTCATTTCCATGTACATAAATTGCGCCAAATTTGTCGACTGTAATTAAAGAGTAATCTATATTTTAAATTTGTATTGTATAGTTGTCAATCTTTATAATTATTTTTATATTAATATTTATATATTATCAGATCCAGATGAAGCCATATCCA
The DNA here is from genome assembly GCF_027579735.1 of Bombina bombina. Lineage (NCBI taxonomy): Eukaryota > Metazoa > Chordata > Amphibia > Anura > Bombinatoridae > Bombina > Bombina bombina. Next base: position 823,728,778 of record NC_069500.1, on the reverse strand, counting down.
AATTGTAAATAAATATTACAAAAATAACGCTGTTATCACTCTTAAAAAAATTTAGAACAATAATAAAGTTGTTTAGATAAGTTGAACTTTTATAGGAGCAAAATTCTATTCCCGCGACTACTATGATGTTCGTGACACCTTGCATGTCACGTGTTAATAATTGGCCAGACAATTCAACTGAAAGTTAAAAGTACATCAGCTTAGTCGCGGCGAGCGAGACGTCAAATTTATCAATAATCCGCCACTGCTCGCGGCGGGCTAGACTTGTCTATTTATTGGGGGATTATTAGTACATAGTGACAGCGGACACCATTTCGCCCGCGGCGAGTAACGGCGAGTTTATCCGCGTCTAAAATGACGGATAAATTGACGGCTTAGTACATGGAGCCCTAGGTGTACATTTACTTTTATTCCAGTTTGGATAAGGTAATAAAGAGGTGATGCAATTGAAAGATTAAGGTCTCTGGAATAAAAGTAAATTTACAGCCAATCAGGTTCATCACAGTGTAGATACTTTTATGTCTTTAGTTAGACACAACATCAATAAATTACGTCTTAAACACAATGTAAAGAAAAATAAGCCTTACAATAAGAGTAATTTCTCTAAAAATGAGAGGGAGGCTTTATATTCATTGCAAAATAAACCTGATGTAAATTTGAAGAGAGCAGATAAAGGGGGCGCCACTGTGTTTATGGAAAAAGAAAGTTACATTTGTGAGATTAGAAAGCAATTTAAAGGACACTAGCGTATATAAAAAAAAAAAAAAAAAAAAACTTAATGATAACCCTTTGTTTGGTATATCTAAAGAAATACACTTTGTAGTCTCTAATGCAGTAAGAAAAATAACATAATTGGTAAAGATGTAGAAAAGTTTTTAATTGTTGATCATCCACGCACACCTGTGCTATACACTTTACCAAAGATTCACAAGAATCTAAAAGCACCCCCAGGCCGTCCAATTGTTAAAGGGTCAGGATCTGTATTTGTAAAAAATTCAATTTTTTTAGACCGTATATTAAGACCTCATGTGGAGTTGTCAAATTCGTTTCTTAAAGATACAAGTGATTTCTTGAACAAGATTGGTACACTAGATTTATCATCTGACAAATACATATTATTTAGCCTTGACATAGAGAGCTTATATACATCTATTGCCCATGAGTGTGGCATAGGTGCTGTGAAAACAGTACTATGTTCTGATGACCGATACACTAGTTTACAGATTGATTTTTTTTTAATGCAATTATTGGGTATTATTCTGTATTTTACTTTTTATTTCAAGATGATTATTTTCTCCAGATACAAGGGACAGTCATGGGTTCCAATGTCGCCCCAAACTACGCTAATATTTTCATTAATATCTTTGAAGAAAGATTTGTATTTTCAAATTTTTTATTTATTCAATATGGCGCCACATGGTGCCGCTATATTGATGACATTTTTGAAGTGTGGTTGGGCGACGTGGGAACCCTGGAGAAGTTTGTTAATTAAATTCAACAATGGGCCTGATTAAGTTCAAATTAACCTGGAGTGAAACAAAATTATAATTTCTGTACACTAGGGTAATTAAGAATGTTGCTACCCTTAAAACTGATATTTTCAGAAAATCTACTGACCGCAATAGTTTATTGCATTTTCAGAGTGCTTATCCTCCAACATTGATTAAATCTTTACCCAAAAGTCAACTTCTGAGAGTTAGGAGAATTGTCTCAGATGAGGATATAGTTAAGACCAGACTTATTGAAATGGGAGAGCATTTTAAAGAAAGGGGTTATCCCCCCGATTTAATTAATATGGAAATAGATAAGGTATTGCAAATTCCCAGAGAAACCCTTTTAAAAAGTATGACTGTAAAGAGTAATGTTAGAAAAGAATCAAATAAGCGCTTGACATTTGTATCAGAATATAACTCTGAAAGTAAGGAAGTGATTAGGAAGCACTGGAACCTATTAGCACTATGTAACCCCAATATAGTGGAATTTAAATCTCCCCCCTATGCCTGCATTTAAAAAATGTGTAAATATTAGAGATAAATTAGTCAAAGCTCTCTAAAAAAAAAAAAAAAAAATTGGTCAGGGATATATAACTTCTTCCAATAAAGGATGTTTCCCCTGCGTGGGTTGCTCATGTTGTGGGAATATGACTAAAGGATCTAATTTTTTTCATTCGGTAACAGGTAAAAAATATCCTATCAAGGGTACGTGTCATACTTCGTATGTTATATACATGATTAAATGCCCATGTGGGCGGGCCTATGTTGGCGAGACAACACGTATCTGTGATAGGATAGTTGAGCATAAAAGCAACATTAAAACAGGTGACAAAAAAAGCACCATTATCTAATCACTTTTTATCAGCATCACATAGTATAAGTCAACTACATTTTCAATTTTTGGAACATGTTCCTAGACCACGGAAAGGTAGAGATAGAGAAATGTTCTTAAAACAATGTGAATGTTTTTGGATCTACAAATGAAATACCTTAGAGACTATGGGGCTGAACAAAGATTGGGATTTGTCAGTGTATTTATAATAAAATTGAAAAACTTGAATATTTCAGATGAAAATGAATTATGAATTTCAGATAATGATGTTAAAACTTGCTACTATTTCATGTCAGAGTGGATATGTATTAAATTTTTCTGAGTAAACATTGTTTTAATATTTACCCATGTATACTATAAAGGGTTAATTAAATTTAGTAATAGTGCAGAATTATACAACATTATATTAGTGTTAGCTTTATACAACTTAATATTCCCTGTGAATTTTTATAAAAAAAAAAAAGACTTTTTCAGACCCGCTCTCTGTGCTCTTCTGAGCGGGTCTGTTTTTATCACAGAGCGCATCTGTCCAGCTGTCTAATCACAGCCCGGCCCGACCGCGCCATTACACTCAGTGCAGCTCGCTTCTGCTCTGTCTGACAGAGTGTAATGGCGTGGTCGGACCGGGCTGTGACTAGACAGCTGGACAGATGCGCTCTGTGATAAAAACAGACCCGCTCAGAAGAGCACAGGGAGTGGGTCTGAAAAACAGTCTTTTTAATAAAAATTCACAGGGAATATTAAGTTGTATAAAGCTAACGCTAATATAATGTTATATAATTCTGCACTGTGCGCAGAATTATATAACATTATTTTTTAGTTTTACTGGCCCTTTAAGTGATTTGTTTGTATTGCATGATTAAGGGAATTGCTTGAATAAAAGTTTTGGATTATTGATGCTGCATACCCTGGACTCTTTTCACGTATGTACTAATTTTGGGGTCTTTGCAGTCACCCTCCAGAGGTGTGCATCTTTGAGACAGTGTGTGCTGGATCTAGCACTTCATTGTGTTCAGCAAGCTCTATGCCAGAGGTGGACCAAAGTATTTAAAAAAAAAAAAAAAAAAACTTTTTAGGAGTCAAACAAGGGTGTTTGTCTAAACACCAGACCTCCCCACATGTCCCTATTTGAGAAAGTCAGTCCCTGATTTTGAGCTCTGTCCCTCTTTACAGAATTTCCCTTAGCCCTACCCACAGAACACTCAAAAACACCAACAAACTGCCCTGACACACCCACAGACCACCCAGAAACCCCCACAATCGTACCCATTAACAACCCATGGTACTTCCTCTCCCAACATGGCTCCACCTACAAAATGGTGACTGGCTCCCATCAACCTCCTGTGCCCCTCAACGTTGGGATACAAATTTAACACATATGTACAATAATACAGAAGATTAGGAAACAGAAACAAAATTTTGAACAAGTGACACACTTGTTTAAAGGATTTGTCAAGTCTGCACCATACAGTTTCCTTTTTTTTTTTGCAAAACTGCTGCCATATTGTGTCACAAATACATGCAAGCCTACCTACCTGCTTCTCAAAAAGGATACCAAAAGAACAAAAGTAAAGTTAGTAATAGAAGTAAATTGGAAGGATTTAAAGCAGTACAGTCTATTTGGGTTTTATATACCTTTAAATGTTTCACACCATACTTATTCAGTCAGATAGAACATTTTTTCCACCACAGATATAAATGCAAAATGAATGCAATTGTGCTTGTACCATGCTCTGTAGAGAGGCCAAAAAAAAGCAGATTCTATAATGAAGTCTTTATTTGAAATGCTGCAAATAGACGATTTATGCAATTTGCAGAAATTTGAAACGCTGGGTTACAGAATTTGCTTTTTGGCCTCTCTAGGGAGTGTGGGACAAAGCACATTATTTACACAAATGTGAGAGGAGTTGAATGTCCCTTTAATTTATCAGATTATTAGTTATTATAAGATATATATATATATATATAAAAGCAGGAAATAATTATTTAAAAGGCAACAAAGACAACCTTTACTGCCAATGCCTTTTCAAGATTCTAAATTGAGACCCAGAGAATATAAAAACCCATGCCGCACAGCATGACTATCAGGAATCGGTGTTCCAATTTTACCATTCTTCCCACATATAAGAAAACATTTGGGTTTTATGTCCCTTTAAGTGGTAGGTTACATTTTACACAGAGTAATGATATGAGCAGTTATAAACTGAGGAAGGAGAGCACACATTTGCCTGAAGCTGATCACCAGCAACAAACAAGATAATCAATACAAGATATGCTATTTATTGAGAATATACTGTATGGATTCTATGAAACTCTGGGGGGTTTCTCTCTCTCTCTCTCTTTTTTTTTTTTTTTTTTGCACACAGAACACCTAAAGTAAATGTACACCTAAGCACTAATGTGGAAAAAAATAATGTTGCTTTGTGCACAAACTGATATTTTTATGTGGTTCTTTGTATAAACCGAAAGACCTCTATAGCAGGTTTCAAACTTTTTTTCCCAAGGCTCAGTGCAATGATGTCACATATTTTCTGGGACCTATTTTTATGCTTGGTCTGAACATTTCTGAAGTAATATACGTGTGCCTTTTTTATTCCAGATTTTAGTCAAACATTTAGAGTGTTGTAACAGGTATTAATCACATACACACACCCTCACACACTTATACAATGCACACATACTCCTGGCCCATGGTTTGAAGAGTTCTGCTCTATAGTACTAGAGGGTTCAGCTCACTTGCCACTGTACTTCAAAAGATTACCTTTTTAACAGGATCACAATTGAAATTACTAGTCAGTAAGATTACATTTAAATCATGGTTTTCTATATTAAAACATATTATTGCTGGTTGTTACAATCATAATATTTACAACCAGACAGGGTGGATAAAAATCTTTTTTTTTTCTTTAACAAAATGTTTGAGGAAAAATCTATTTTCTATTTAAAGGGACAGTCTACTCCAAAATGTTTATTGTTTAAAGATACAGATAATCCCTTTATTACCCATTCCCCAGTTTTGCACAACCAACACAGTTATATTAATATACTTTTAACCTCAGTTATTACCTTGTATCTAAGCATCTTCTGACAGCCCCCGATCACATGGCTATGTATTTATTATCTACTGACTTGCATTTTAGCCAATTAGTGCAGTGTCAGTCACAACTCCACGGGAGTGAGCACAATGTTATCTATATGGCACACATGAACTAACACTCCCCTGTTGTGAAAAGCTAATAAAAAAGCATGTGATAAGAAGCTGTCTGTAGTGGCTTAGAAACAGACAGACATTTAAAGGGTTAAAATGTTATAAAGTATATTAATATAACTACGTTGGTTGTGCAAAGCTGGGGAATAGGTAGTAAAGGCGTTATCTATCTTTTTAAACAATAACAATTTTGGTGTAGACTGTCCCTTTAATATAAAAGGTTATTCATCTCAAAATAAGGATTTGTTTTTAATTATGTACCATGGGGCTGTATATTCATGGCTGTAAATTTTAATTTTTGGTAAATGTCATAACAAAAAAAAAACATACAAAGTTGTGAAATAGACCTTAAATGGATATGAACCCATTTTTTTTCTTTAACCCCTTAACGACCGAGGACGTGCAGGGTACGTCCTCAAAAAAAAGGCAGTTAATGCCTGAGAACGTACCCTGCACGTCCTCGGTGTGGAAAGCAGCTGGAAGCGATCCTGCTCGCTTCCAGCTGCTTTCCGGTTATTGCAGTGATGCCTCGATATGGAGGCATCCTGCAATAACCCCCCTTGGCCATCCGATGCAGAGAGAGCCACTCTGTGGCCCTCTCTGCACCGGACATCGGTGGCCGGTATCGTTGGTGGGTGGGAGCAAGTCTGGGAGGCGGGTGGGCGGCCATCGATGTGCCCAGTGGAGTGGAGGGAGCGCGCACGGGAGCGCGCGCGTGCACGGGGGGCGGCGGGCGGGCGGGAACCGCTACACTACAGAAAAATCAAGTACTTGAATTAACTTTTTTGAAAGCTGTAAATAACAGCTAAAAGATGTGGAAGGGGTGGGGGGTTGATCTTGGGGGGGGGGGAAGCTACACTGCAGAAAAGGGTTTTTATTTAAAAAAAAAGGCACATTATTCACTAAACTGGGTACTGGCAGACAGCTGCCAGTACCCAAGATGGCGCCCATTAAGGCAGAGGGGGAGGGTTAGAGAGCTCTTTGGTGGGGGATCAGTAAGGCTGGGGGCTAAGGGGGGATCCTACACAGCAGCATATGTAAATATGCTAAAAAAATTTAAAAAACCCCCCAAATATAGCTTTTATTTTAGTACTGGCAGAGTTTCTGCCAGTACTTAAGATGGCGGGGACAATTGGGGGGTGGGGGAGGGAAGAGAGCTGTTTGGGAGAGATCAGGGGGTCTCATGTTTCAGGTGGGAGGCTGAGCTCTACACTAAAGCTAAAATTAACCCTGCAAGCTCCCTACAAGCTACATAATTAACCCCTTCACTGCTAGCCATAATACACGTGTGAAATGCAGCGGCATTTGGCGGCCTTCTAATTACCAAAAAGCAACGCCAAAGCCATATATGTCTGCTATTTCTGAACAAAGGGGATCCCAGAGAAGCATTTACAACCATTTGTGCCATAATTGCACAAGCTGTTTGTAAATGATTTCAGTGAGAAACCTAAAATTGTGAAAAATTTAATGTTTTTTTTAATTTGATCGCGTTTGGCGGTGAAATGGTGGCATGAAATATACCAAAATGGGCCTAGATCAATACTTGGGGTTGTCTACTACACTACACTAAATCTAAAATTAACCCTAGAAGCTCCCTACATGCTCCATAATTAACCCCTTCACTGCTGGGCATAATATACGTGTAGTGCGCAGTGGCATTTAGCAGCCTTCTAATTACTAAAAAGCAACGCCAAAGCCATATATGTCTGCTATTTCTGAACAAAGGGGATCCCAGAGAAGAATTTACAACCATTTAAGCCATAATTGCACAAGCTGTTTGTAAATAATTTCAGTGAGAAACCAAAAGTTTGTGAAAAAATTTGTAAAAAAGTGAACGATTTTTTGTATTTAATCGCATTTGGCGGTGAAATGGTGGCATGAAATATACCAAAATGGGCCTAGATCAATACTTTGGGATGTCTACTAAAAAAAATTATATACATGTCAATGGATATTCAGAGATTCCTGAAAGATATTAGTGTTCTAATGTAACTAGCGCTAATTTTGAAAAATAATGGTTTGGAAATAGCAAAGTGCAACTTGTATTTATGGCCCTATAACTTACAAAAAAAGCAAAGAAGATGTAAACATTGGGTATTTCTAAACTCAGGACAAAATTTAGAAACTATTTAGCATGGGTGTTTTTTGGTGGTTGTAGATGTGTAACAGATTTTGGGGGTCAAAGTTAGAAAAAGTGTGTTTTTTTCAATTTTTTCCTCATATTTTATAATTTTTTTTATAGTAAATTATAAGATATGATGAAAATAATGGTATCTTTAGAAAGTCCATTTAATGGCGAGAAAAACGGTATATAATATGTGTGGGTACAGTAAATGAGTAAGATGAAAATTACAGCTAAACACAAACACCGCAAAAATGTAAAAATAGCCTTGGTCCCAAACGGACAGAAAATGGAAAAGTGCTGTGGTCATTAAGGGGTTAATGACTCAGAAAGTGCATACAATTTTAAACAACTTTCAGATTTACTTCTATTATCTAAGTTGCTTCATTATCTTGATGTCATTTGTTGAAGGAGCAGCAATGCACATCTTGCAAGCTAGCTGAATACATTGGGTGAGTCAATGACAACACGCATGTAGGTGTAGCCAGCAATAAGCAGTTAGCTCCCAGTATTATATTACTTCTCCTGAGCCTACCAAGGTGCTCTTTTCAACAAAGGATAATAACAAAATGAAGCAACCAAGATAATGGAAATGGTATCAAAGAGAAGAGAAAAAAGAAACACCTTTTAGGTACACACTTGTAAATGCTAAATAGCAGTGCAAGTAGTACATGCAGATGGGACCAAAAGAAGAGAAAAAACAAACAAAAAAAAACTACCCTTCATGACCAAGGATGAGCCTGGCACGTCCTCTGGGGTTTGAAGCGCTGGAAGCAATCGTGATTGCTTCCAGCCTCTTCCAGGGTATTGTAGGGATGCCTCAATATTGAGGAATCGCTGCAATCCCCTTTTTTACTCACCGATGCAGAGAGGGCCATCGATGGTGCCGATCGTTGGTGGGTGGGAGCAGCAGCAGGGAGGCGGGTGGGTGGCCAATAGATGTCCAGTTCCGGATCCTGTCACACCGGTGTGTGCACGTTGAGTCTGGATTGCGGTGGGGTGGAAGGCGGGGGCGTGCGCACCACATTTCCATTATAGTAGAAGGGATCTGGGAGGGGTAGGGTATTGAGGGGGGGCAGCTACACTAAAGAAAATTGATAAATATATATATATATATATATATATATATATATATATATATTAATTATAGTATACAGAGGGGGAGGGTTAGAGAGATGTATGGGGGATCAGGGAGGTTGGGGGCTAAGGGGGGATCTTTCTGCCAGTACTTAAGATGGTGGTGACAATTGTGAGGTGGGGAGGGAAGAGAGCTGTTTGAGGGGGGTCAGGGAGGGATCAGGGTGGAGGCTGATCTCTACATTAAAGCTAAAATTAACCCTACAAGCTACCTAATTATCCCCTTAACTGCTAGGCATAATACACGTGTGGTGAGCAGCAGCATTTTGCAGCCTTCTAATTAACGGTTTGTAAATAATTTCAGTGAGAAACCTAAAATTGTGAACGATTTTTTTTATTTGATCGCATTTGGCGGTGAAATAATGGCATGAAATATACCAAAATGGGCCTAGATCAATACTTTGGGTTGTCTACTACACTACAGCTAACATTAACCCTACAAGATCCCCAATTAACCCCTTCACTGCTGGGCATAATACACGTGTGGTGCGCAGCGGTATTTAGTGGCCTTCTAATTACCAAAAAGCAACGCCAAAGCCATATATGTCTGCTATTTCTGAACAAAGGGGATCCCAGAGAAGCATTTACAACTATTTGTGCCATAATTGCACAAACTGTTTGTAAATAATTTCAGTGAGAAACCTAAAGTTTGTGAAAAAACAGAATTTATGCTTACCTGATAAATTACTTTCTCTTGCGGTGTATCCAGTCCACGGATTCATCCTTACTTGTGGGATATTCTCAATCCCTACAGGAAGTGGCAAAGAGAGCACACAGCAGAGCTGTCCATATAGCTCCCCCCCCTAGCTCCACCCCCCATTCATTCGACCGAAGGTTAGGAGAAAAGGAGAAACCATAGGGTGCAGTGGTGACTGTAGTTTAAACAAAAAATTTTAACCTGACTTAATTGCCAGGGCGGGCCGTGGACTGGATACACCGCAAAAGAAAGTAATTTATCAGGTAAGCATAAATTCTGTTTTCTCTTGCAAGGTGTATCCAGTCCACGGATTCATCCTTACTTGTGGGATACCAATACCAAAGCTTTAGGACACGGATGAAGGGAGGGAACAAGACAGGTAACCTAAACGGAAGGCACCACTGCTTGCAGAACCTGTCTCCCAAAAATAGCCTCCGAAGAAGCAAAAGTATCGAATTTGTAAAATTTGGCAAAAGTATGCAGTGAAGACCAAGTCGCTGCCTTACAAATCCGTTCAACAGAAGCCTCATTCTTGAAAGCCCATGTGGAAGCCACTGCTCTGGTAGAATGAGCGGTAATTCATTCAGGAGGCTGCTGTCCAGCAGTCTTGTAAGCCAATCGGATGATGCTTTTCAGCCAGAAGGAAAGAGAGGTAGCAGTCGCTTTCTGACCTCTCCTCTTACCAGAATAGACAACAAACAAGGATGATGTTTGTCTGAAATCTTTAGTTGCTTGCAAATAGAATTTTAAAGCACGAACCACATCAAGATTGTGTAACAGTCGTTCCTTCTTCGAAGATGGATTAGGACACAGAGGGAACAATGATTTCCTGGTTAATATTCTTATTAGAAACAACTTTAGGAAGAAAACCAGGCTTGGTACGCAAAACCACCTTATCTGCATGGAACACCAGATAGGGTGAATTACACTGCAAAGCAGACAATTCTGAAACTCTTCGAGCAGAAGATATAGCTACCAAAAACAAAACCTTCCAAGATAATAACTTAATATCTATGGAATGTAAAGGTTCAAACGGAACCCCTTGAAGAACTGAAAGAACTAAATTTAGACTCCATGGCGGAGCCACAGGTTTATAGAGAGGCTTGATTCTGACTAAAGCCTGAGCAAACGCTTGAACACCTGGTACCTCTGCCAGACGCTTGTGTAAAAGGATAGACAGAGCAGATATCTGTCCCTTTAAGGAACTAGCTGGCAAACCTTTTTCCAATCCTTCTTGGAGAAAAGACAATATCCTGGGAATCCTAATCTTACTCCACGAGTAACCCTTGGATTCACACCAACAAAGATATTTCCGCCATATCTTATGGTAAATTTTCCTGGTGACATGCTTTCTAGCCTGGATCAGAGTATCTATAACTGATTCAGAGAAACCACGCCTAGATAGAATTAAGCGTTCAATCTCCAAGCAGCCAGCCGCAGAGAAACTAGATTTGGATGCTTGAATGGACCCTGTATTAGAAGATCCTGCCTCGTTGGCAGTGTCCACGGTGGAACAGATGACATGTCCACTAGGTCTGCATACCAAGTACTGCGTGGCCACGCAGGCGCTATCAGAATTACCGAAGCCTTCTCCTGTTTGATTCTGGCTACCAGACGAGGGAAAAGAGGAAACGGTGGGAAGACATAAGCCAGATTGAAGGACCAAGGCGCTACTAGAGCATCTATCAATGCCGCCTTGGGGTCCCTGGACCTGGATCCGTAGAGAGGAAGTTTGGTGTTCTGACGGGACACCATCAGATCCAACTCTGGAATGCCCCATAGCTGGGTCAGCTGAGCAAAAACCTCCGGGAGGAGTTCCCACTACCCCGGGTGAAAAGTCTGACGAATTAGAAAATCCGCCTCCCAGTTGTCTACTCCTGGGATGTGAATTGCTGAAAGATGGCAGGAGTGATCCTCCGCCCACCTGATTATTTTGGTTACTTCCTTCATCGCTAGGGAACTCTTTGTTCCCCCCTGATGATTGATGTACGCTACAGTCGTAATGTTGTCCGACTGAAATCTGATGAATTTGGCCGCCGCTAGTTGAGGCCATGCCTGAAGCGTGTTGAATATCGCTCTCAGTTCCAAAATGTTTATCGGGAGAAGAGACTCTTCCCGAGACCATAAGCCCTGAGCTTTCAGGGAGTCCCAGACCGCACCCCAGCCTAACAGACTGGCGTCGGTCGTTACAATGATCCACTCCGGTCTGCGAAAGCATATTCCCTGAGACAGGTGATCCTGAGACAACCACCAGAGAACGGAATCTCTGGTTTCCTGGTCCAGTTGTATTTGAGGAGACAAATATGCATGATCTCCATTCCACTGTTTGAGCATGCACAGTTGCAGTGGTCTGAGATGTATTCGAGTAAAAGGGACTACGTCCATTGCCGCTACCATTAATCCGATTACCTCCATGCACTGAGCTACAGAAGGTCGAGGAATGGAATGAAGAACTCGGCAAGTAGTTAAAAGCTTTAACTTTCTGACCTCCGTCAGAAATATTTTCATTTCTACCGAGTCCATTAGTGTTCCCAGGAAGGGAACCCTTGTGAGAGGGGACAGAGAACTTTTTTCGATGTTCACCTTCCACCCGCGAGACCTTAGAAAGGCCAGTACAATCTCCGTGTGAGCCTTGGCCCTGGGAAAAGACGATGCCTGTATTAAGATGTCGTCCAGATAAGGTGTTACTGCAATGCCCCGCGGTCTTAGTACCGCCAGAAGGGACCCTAGCACCTTTGTGAAAATTCTGGGAGCAGTGGCCAAACCGAAAGGAAGGGCCACAAACTGGTAATGCTTGTCCAGAAAAGCGAACCTTAGGAACTGATGATGATCTTTGTGGATAGAAATATGTAGGTACGCATCCTTTAGATCCTTCCTGGATCATAGGTAAGATTGTTCGAATGGTCTCCATCTTGAATGATGGAACTCTGAGGAATATGTTTAGAATTTTTAGATCCAGGATTGGCCTGAAAGTTCCTTCCTTTTTGGGAACCACAAACAGGTTTGAGTAAAAGCCCAGTCCTTGTTCTGTAATTGGGACTGGATATATCACTCCCATCTTGAGTAGATCTTCTACACAGCGTAAGAACGCCTCTTTCTTTGTCTGGTCTGTAGACAGACGAGAAATGTGGAACCTTCCCCTTGGAGGGGAGTCCTTGAATTCTAGAAGATATCCCTGAGTAACAATCTCTAATGTCCAGGGATCGTGAACATCTCTTGCCCAAGCCTGAGCGAAGAGAGAGAGAGTCTGCCCCCTACCAGATCCGGTCCCGGATCGGGGGCTACCCCTTCATGCTGTCTTAGTAGCAGCTGCAGGCTTCTTGGCCTGTTTACCCTTGTTCCAGCCCTGCAAAGGCTTCCAGGTTGCCTTGGGCTGTGAAGTGTTGCCCTCTTGCTTTGCAGCTGCAGAGGCTGAAGCAGGACCGCTCCTGAAGTTGAAAAGGAACGAAAATTAGCCTTGTTTTTAGCCTTGAAAGGCCTATGTTGCGGGAGAGCATGGCCCTTTCCCCCGGTGATATCTGAAATAATCTCTTTCAACTCGGGCCCGAAAAGGGTCTTTCCCTTAAAGGGGATATTTAGTAATTTTGATTTGGACGACACGTCGGCCGACCATGACTTGAGCCAAAGCGCTCTGCGCGCCATAATGGCAAAACCAGAATTTTTTGCCGCTAATTTAGCTAATTGCAAAGCGGTATCTGTGATAAAAGAATTAGCCAGTTTTAGAGCATTAATTCTATCCATGACTTCGTCATATGAGGTCTCCCTCTGGAGCGACTCATCCAGCGCCTCAAACCAAAAAGCCGCTGCAGTGGTTACAGGAATAATGCAGGCAATAGGTTGGAGAAGGAAACCTTGTTGAACAAATATTTTCTTTAGTAAACCTTCTAACTTTTTATCCATAGGATCTTTAAAAGCACAACTGTCTTCGATTGGAATGGTTGAGCGCCACCCTCTTAGGGATCGGAAACGCATCAGTGTATACAGGGACCTCTAGATATTTGTCCATCTTACACAATTTCTCTGGGACCACCATAGGGTCACAATCATCCAGAGTGGATAAAACCTCCCTAAGCAATACGCGGAGGTGTTCCAACTTAAATTTAACCCCTTAACGACCGAGGACGTGCAGGGTACGTCCTCAAAAAAAAGGCAGTTAATGCCTGAGAACGTACCCTGCACGTCCTCGGTTTGGAAAGCAGCTAGAAGCGATCCTGCTCGCTTCCAGCTGCTTTCCGGTTATTGCAGTGATGCCTCGATATGGAGGCATCCTGCAATAACTTTTTTAAGCCATCCGGTGCAGAGAGAGCCACTCTGTGGCCCTCTCTGCACCGGAGATCGGTGGTTCCCTGCGTTGGTGGGTGGGAGCCGGACCGGGAGGCGGCCATCGATGGCCCTGGTTATGTGCAGGGGGGGCGGGATCGTGGGCGGGGATGAGCGGGGGCGCGCACGGGCGCGCGCGCGTGGGAGGGCGGGGGCGGGCGCGTGCACGGGGAGGGAGCGGGTGGGAACCGCTACACTACAGAAAATGTGTTAGCAAAAATGTTTAAATGCCCTAATATTTGTTTAAAAAAAAAAAGATCAGCAAGGTGGTGGGGGTTTGTCTGTGTGGGGGGGGAAGCTACACTACAGAAAAAAGACAAATAAATATAAAAAAGCCCTTTTTTTTTGCAAACTGGGTACTGGCAGACAGCTGCCAGTACCCAAGATGGCCCCCAATGAGGCAGAGGGGATGGTCAGAGAGCGGTTTTGGGGGGGGATCAGGGAGGTTGGGGGCTAAGGGGGGGATCCTACACCCTAGCATATGTAAATATGCTAAAAAAATTATTTATTTTTTAAAAAAAACCTTTTATTTTAGTACTGGCAGACTTTCTGCCAGTACTTAAGATGGCGGGGACAATTGTGGGGTGGGGGAGGGAAGGGAGCTGTTTGGGAGGGATCAGGGGGTGGGATGTGTCAGGTGGGAGGCTGATCTCTACACTAAAGCTAAAATTAATCCTGCAAGCTCCCTACAAACTCCCTAATTAACCCCTTCACTGCTAGCCAGAATACACGTGTGAGGCGCAGCAGCATTTAGCGGTCTTCTAATTACCAGAAAGCAACACCAAAGTCATATATGTCTGCTATTTCTGAACAAAGGGGATCCCAGACAAGTATTTACAACCATTTGTGCCATAATTGCACAAGCTGTTTGTAAATTATTTCAGTGAGAAACCTAAAATTGTGAAAAATTTTACTTTTTTTTCAATTTGATCGCATTTGGCGGTGAAATGGTGGCATGAAATATACCAAAATGTGCCTAGATCAATACTTGGGGTTGTCTACTATACTACACTAAAGCTAAAATTAACCCTACAAGCTCCCTAAAAGCTCCCTAATTAACCCCTTAACTGCTGGGCATAATACACTTGTGGTGCGCAGTGGCATTTAGCGGCCTTCTAATTACCAAAAAGCAACGCCAAAGCCATATATGTCTGCTATTTCTGAACAAAGGGGATCCCAGAGAAGAATTTACAACCATTTATGCCATAATTGCACAAGTTGTTTGTAAATAATTTCAGTGAGAAACCAAAAGTTTGTGAAAAAATTTGTGAAAAAGTGAACGATTTTTTGTATTTGATCGCATTTGGCGGTGAAATGGTGGTATGAAATATACCAAAATTGTCCTAGATCAATACTTTGGGATGTCTACTAAAAAAAAATATATACATGTCAAGGGATATTCAGGGATTCCTGAAAGATATTAGTGTTCTAATGTAACTAGCGCTAATTTTGGAAAAAAGTGGTTTGGAAATAGCAAAGTGCTACTTGTATTTATGGCCCTATAACTTGCACAAAAAGCAAAGAACATGTAAACATTGGGTATTTCTAAACTCAGGACAAAATTTTGAAACTATTTAGCATGGGTGTTTTTTGGTGGTTGTAGATATGTAACAGATTTTGGGGGTCAAAGTTAGAAAAAGTGTGTTTTTTTCAATTTTTCCTCATATTTTATATTTTTTTTTTTTTGTAAATTATAAGATATGATGAAAATAATGGTATCTTTAGAAAGTCCATTTAGTGGCGAGAAAAACGGTATATAATATGTGTGGGTACAGTAAATGAGTAAGAGGAAAATTACAGCTAAACACAAACACCGCAAAAATGTAAAAATAGCCTTGGTCCCAAACGGACAGAAAATGGAAAAGTGCTGTGGTCATTAAGGGGTTAAACGCTAGTGAATCTGATTCTGCCCGCTGAGAAACCTTTCCTGAGTCAGAAATTTCTCCCTCAGACATCACCTCCCTCGCTCCCACTTCAGAGTGTTGTGAGGGTACATCAGATAAACCTCCCAAAGCTTCCGACTGCTCCTCATCCGTTCTTAAAACAGAGCTATCGCGCTTTTTAGGAAAAACTGGCAGTTTGGATAGAAAGGCCGCAAGGGAATTATCCATGACTGTCGCTAGTTGTTGCAATGTAATAGGTGCCAATGCACTCGAGGTACTAGGTATCGCTTGAGCGGGCGTAACTGGTGATGACACATGGGGAGAGGAAGGCGGACTATCCTCATTACCTTCTGTCAGAGAATCATCTAGGGCTATATTTTTAAGTGACACAATATGATCTTTAAAGTGTATAGACACATTAGTGCACTTGGGACACATTTTGAGAGGGGGTTCCACCATGGCTTCTGAACACATAGAGCAAGGCTTTTCCTTAGTGTCAGACATATTTAACAGATTAGTATTATACACAAGCAGGCTTGGAAAACACTTTAATCAAATAAAAATCACAATTTGAATAAACGGTACTGCGCCTTTAAGAAATAAAAAGCGCACACAATTTTACAAAACAGTGAAAAATGTACCAAATCTTTTGAAATTTTCACAGTATGTGCCTAATGCTTTGATATGATTGCACAACAAGTTTCAGCCTGATTAACCCCTTAATGCCCAAACCGGAGCAGCCTAAAGCCCACAACCGGTTAACAAACTACAGCACCTTGCCACAGCAACCTGCTGTGGCCCTACCTGCCCTTAGGGATTAGTTCTGGGGAAAACAAGCTTCTTGAAGTCCTCAAACATGGAGTCTCTGGACCCTCCATGTGAAGCAGCATGAACAGCCTGTGAATAGTAACTGCGCAACTGAGGCGCAAAATTAGGCCCCTCCCACTCCACAGTTGTGAGGCCTTCAAAATCCCAATTAGGTGACTAAAATTATGCCATGTGGAAAAAAAACCCCGTAATAAACATACTAAAAGTATCTACAATGAGTATTTTGTGAAATAAAATAATCGATTGCCCTGCAACAGTGTCAACCAGCCTATTGAGCCCTGTTAAATAAGCCTTAATTCTATACTGAGTCTCAGAACATGGCTTACCCTTCCCACGTGGGGATTCCTGTCAGTCTTCTAGCATTAGCATGTCTTGACTAGAAAAAAAATGACTGAAACATACCTTAATGCAGTTAAGTCTGCAAACTGTTCCCCCCAACTGAAGTTTTCTGGTACTCCTCAGTCCTGTGTGGGAACAGCAGTGGATTTTAGTTACACCATGCTAAAATCGTTTTCCTCTCAGCAGAATTCTTCATCACTTTTCTGCCAGAGAGTAAATAGTACAAACCGGTACCATTTAAAAATAAACTCTTGATTGAAGATATAAAACTACAAATCTAACACCACATTCACTTTACCCTCCCGTGGAGAGGCCCTACTGCTAGAGCCGGCAAAGAGAATGACTGGGGGTGGAGCTAGGGGGGGAGCTATATGGACAGCTCTGCTGTGTGCTCTCTTTGCCACTTCCTGTAGGGAATGAGAATATCCCACAAGTAAGGATGAATCCGTGGACTGGATACACCTTGCAAGAGAAAGCTAACGATTTTTTTTTATTATTATTTGCTCGCATTTGGCGGTGAAATGGTGGCATGAAATTTACCAAAATGGGTCTAGATCAATACTTTGGGTTGTCTACTAAAAAAAAAAATATTAACATGTGAATGGTTATTCATGGATTCCTCACAGCTATCAGTGTTCCAATGTAACTAGCGCTAACTTTAAAAAAAAAATGGTTTGAAAATAGCAAAGTGCAACTTGTATTTATTGCCCTATAACTTGCAAAAAAAGCAAAGAACATGTAAGCATTGGGTATTTATAAACTCAGGACAAAATTTAGAAACTATTTAGCATGGGTGTTTTTTGGTGGTCTTAGATTTGTTACAGATTTTGGGGGTCAAAGTTATAAAAAGTGTTTTTTTTCCATTTTTTCAATAGTAAATATGATATGATTAAAATAATGGTATCTTTAGAAAGTCCATTTAATGGCGAGAAAAACGGTATATAATATGTGTGGGTACAGTAAATGAGTAAGAGGAAAATTACAGCTAAACACTAACACCACAGAAATGCAAAAATAGTCCTGGTCCCAAATGGTCAACAAATGGAAAAGTGGTCTGGTCACTAAGGGGTTAATTCAACCAGATTTTAAAATTGGGAATACACATATACCCTAATTAAAAACATTTTTAAAAGTATATAGTACAAAAAAACAAATCAGGGCTGTACATTAATTTTTCAATAAAAAGTTTAACACTACAGAATCTTAAAGTGATGGTAAACTCCGCTATTGCTAAGTTCAAGAATTTGATTAGTTATTATTATATATATTAAACCGCATTATCAATTTCTAATATTTATATGTAATTTTACTAAAAATTATCTTTATTCACAAGCCGTTGTTGCGCCGCCTCGCTCCGCCCCTTGCCTGAATAAACTTGACGTTTGCCTATTCTCCACCCTCTCTACACGTCAGACAATTTGCACGCTCCTGACTCTGACATTTCAAACGCATGCGCATTGGAGCAAATGACGTATACCAAGTAAACACGGAGTCACGAGATTCAATGTTTACTTGGTTCAGTTTGAAGTAAAAGTTTGACTAGATAGAGAGTGCGAGCGATCGGTCCCTTCTAAAATGAGCATACTTGCCTAAAACCAAAATAAAAGTAAGTTTATAAGCGCATGCGTTGAAATTACATGAACGCGCAAAATTGGCTTCGCTTTTTAACGCTCCTAATTGGTTGGCCTTATGCTGCGAAGAATGCAAGACTGCGCTTGCGTAAATCATGTTGCATAGAAGTAAGCCTGTCTGGCGACAGGCTTACTGATTGGTAGAATAAAATAAACAATCAATGTGACATCACAGGGGGCAGGTGATAGACGGCATTAGACGGAGCGATTAGACAAGGATTTATAAGTGTTTTTACATACATACCATTACATGACATTGAGCCTGTAAATTGAATGTAATGTAACAATAGCAATAATATAATCAATATATATACGGAGTTTACCATCCCTTTAAGATGTTCTAGTAATTTTTCAGAAAATCACGATTAAATCGCAATTTTATTAAAACAAATATAGAGATTTCCCCCCCCCCATATCGCCCACCCTACTCTTTATATGCACTAGGCACCCCCCACTTGTCTCATTTGCATTGTATGAATGAGACAATTTGGGCCTGAATTGATACTGATAGGACTATTTGCCTGTACTCAGGAACTCTTTTTCTGTATTATTTTTTTTTTAAGATAATAGACAGACAATAGAAAGTTGTTTAAAATGGCATGTTCAATCTGAATCACATACCTTTAATAGTATTGTTGCCCTTCAAATCTATGTACACAGAATTAACCACTTACCACGTTTCAGGAGGCTCAATGAATAGAAGAAGATTGATTGTAGTGGAATAGATCTGCACCAGAAGTTTGAGGAAGGAGTGGCAAGCAGTTGAAATGAAAGTGAAACATATAATGTGTTTGTTTTGTTATACAATGCTACAAAACATTGCTGCCATAGAGTACTAAAGACACGTGCACACTCCAGAGCTCTTATGAGACTACCTAGTTTTACTCTTCAATAAAAAGACACCAACAAAACAAAGCAAATTTTATAACAAAATTGGAAAGTTGTTTAAAATTGGATGCTCTATCTGAATAATGAAAGTTTAATTTCGACTTTACTGTCCCTTTAATAATAAAAATGAAATAGTTTTATTTAACAAAAAGAGTAACATTATAGGTATCACTTAAATTGTTTACTGCTTGCCCCTCCCTCAGCAGATATAGGGCGCGATCCGATATACGATATATAAGCGTGGAAACCTGCAACGCCCGTAGTTTGACCTCGCACATCGGGCTATCACATATACGGCGCCGGCAGTTGCTAAAGTGCCGTAAGTCGGACAAACTAGCGATGTCCAGAAATAAGCGTAAGTACAAATTTCTGGAGTCGCCAGTGACTTACGGCACTTTAGAAACTGCCTGAGCCTACAAAAACTTACTAAATATGAAATCTCCCGTAACTGTCTAACACGCCTCCCAAACATCATCCCGACACGTATACCCCTCTATCCGCAATCCCCCCTCTCACTCCTAATAATAAATATATTAACCCCTAAACTGCTACTCCCGGACCCCGCCACCAGCTACATTAAATGTATTACCCCCTAATCTGACCCCCCTACACCGCCGCCAGCTACATTAAATATATTACCCCCTAATCTGACCCCCCTACACCGCCGCCACCTATATTAAATTTATTACCCCCTAATATGATCCTCCTACACCGCCGCCACCTATATTAAATATATTAACCCCTAAACCTAAGTCTAACCCTAACACCCCTAAACTTAATTATTATTTAAATAAATCTAAATAAATGTTAATATTAACTAAATTATTCATATTTAAAACTAAATACTTACCTATAAAATAAACCCTAACGCCTAGATTTAGAGTTCTGCATTTGCCGTCAAAACCAGCGTTAGGGGGTCCTAACGCTGGTTTTGGTCTACCGCTGGTATTTAGAGTCTTGTAGGTAAGGGTCTAACACTCACTTTCCAGCCACGACTTTTCCATACCGCAGATCCCCTTACGTCAATTGCGTATCCTATCTTTTCAATGGGATCTTTCTAACGCCGGTATTTAGAGTCTTGGCTGAAGTGAGCGTTAGAAATCTAACGACAAGACTCCAGCCGTAGAAAAAAGCCAGGAGTTAAGAGCTTTCTGGGCTAACGCTGGTTCATAAAGCTCTTAACTACTGTGCTCTAAAGTACACTAACACCCATAAACTACCTATGTACCCCTAAACCGAGGCCCCCCCCCACATCGCCGCCACTCTATTTAATTTTTTTAACCCCTAATCTGCCGACCGCACACCGCCGCAACCTACATTATCCCTATGTACCCCTTATCTGCTGCCCCTAACATCGCCAACCCGTACATAATATTTATTACCCCCTCATCTGCCCCCCCCCATTGACGCCGCTACCTACCTACAATTATTAACCCCTAATCTGCCGACCGGACCTCATCGCTACTATAATAAATGTATTAACCCCTAATCCGACTCACTCCCGCCTCGCAAACCCTATAATAAATAGTATTAACCCCTAATTTGCCCTCCCTAACATCGCCAACACCTAACTTCAAGTATTAACCCCTAATCTGCCGACCGGACCTCGCCGCTACTCTAATAAATGTATTAACCCCTAAAGCTAAGTCTAACCCTAACACCCCCCTAAGTTAAATATAATTTTTATCTAACAAAATAAATTAACTCTTATTAAATAAATTAATCCTATTTAAAGCTAAATACTTACCTGTAAAATAAACCCTAATATAGCTACAATATAAATAATAATTATATTGTAGCTATTTTAGGATTAATATTTATTTTACAGGCAACTTTGTATTTATTTTAACCAGGTACAATAGCTATTAAATAGTTAATAACTATTTAATAGCTACCTAGTTAAAATAATTACAAAATTACCTGTAAAATAAATCCTAACCCAAGTTACAATTAAACCTAACACTACACTATCAATAAATTAAACTACCTACAATTACCTACAATTAAATCAACTAAACTAAATTACAAAAAATAAAAAAAGATTACAAGAATTTTAAACTAATTACACCTACTCTAAACCCCCTAAAATAATAACAACGCCCCCCAAAATAAAAAAAATGCCCTACCCTATTCTAAAATAAATATTTTACAGCTCTTTTACCTTACCAGCCCTTAAAAGGGCCTTTTGCGGGGCATGCCCCAAAGAATTATGCTCTTTTGCCTGTAAAAAAAACATACAATACCCCCCCCAACATTACAACCCACCACCCATATACCCCTAATCTAACCCAAACCCCCCTTAAAAAAACATAACACTAAGCCCCTGAAGATCTTCCTACCTTGTCTTCACCACGCCGGGTATCACCAATCCGTCCAGAAGAGGGTCCGAAGTCTTCATCCTATCCGGCAAGAAGAGGTCCAGAAGAGGCTCCGAAGTCTTCATCCTATCTGGCAAGAAGAGGAGATCCGGACCGGCAAACATCTTCATCCAAGCGGCATCTTCTATCTTCTTCCATCCGGCGCGGAGCGGGACCATCTTGAAGCAGCCGACGCGGATCCATCCTCTTCTAATGACGTCCTAAGTCCGAATGAAGATTCCTTTAAATGACGTCATCCAAGATGGCATCCCTCGAATTCCGATTGGCTGATAGGATTCTAGCAGCCAATCGGAATTAAGGTAGGAAAAATCTGATTGGCTGATTGAATCAGCCAATCAGATTAAAGTTCAATCGGATTGGCTGATCCAATCAGATTGAGCTTGCATTCTATTGGCTGATCGGAACAGCCAATAGAATGCAAGCTCAATCTGATTGGCTGATTGGATCAGCCAATCCGATTGAACTTGAATCCGATTGGCTGATTCAATCAACCAATCAGATTTTTCCTACCTTAATTCCGATTGGCTGCTAGAATCCTATCAGCCAATCAGAATTCGAGGGACGCCATCTTGGATGACGTCATTTAAAGGAACCTTCATTCAGACTTAGGACGTCGTTAGAAGAGGATGGATCCTCGTCGGCTGCTTCAAGATGGTCCCGCTCCGCGCCGGATGGAAGAAGATAGAAGATGCCGCTTGGATGAAGATGTTTGCCGGTCCGGATCTCCTCTTCTTGCCGGATAGGATGAAGACTTCGGAGCCTCTTCTGGACGGATCGGTGATACCCGGTGTGGTGAAGACAAGGTAGGAAGATCTTCAGGGGCTTAGTGTTAGGTTTTTTTAAGGGGGGTTTGGGTTAGATTAGGGGTATGTGGGTGGTGGGTATTGTATGTTTATTTAAATGCAAAAGAGCCGTTTTCTTTGGGGCATGCCCCGCAAAAGGCCTTTTTAAGGGCTGGTAAGGTAAAAGAGCTGTTAAATTTTTATTTTAGAATAGGGTAGGGCATTTTTTTGTTTTGGGGGGCTTTGTTATTTTTTTAGGGGGCTTAGAGTAGGTGTAATTAGTTTAAACTTCTTGTAATCTTTTTATTTTTTGTAATTTAGTTTAGTTAATTTAATTGTAGATAATTGTAGGTAGTTTATTTAATTAATTTATTGATAGTGTAGTGTTAGGTTTAATTGTAACTTAGGTTAGGATTTATTTTACAGGTAATTTTGTAATTATTTTAACTAGGTAGCTATTAAATAGTTAATAACTATTTAATAGCTATTGTACCTAGTCAGAATAAATACAAAGTTGCCTGTAAAATAAATATAAATCCTAAAATAGCTACAATATAATTATTAGTTATATTGTAGCTATATTAGGGTTTATTTTACAAGTAAGTATTTAGCTTTATATAGGATTAATTTATTTAATAAGAATTATTTTATTTCGTTAGAATAAAATTATATTTAACTTAGGGGGGTGTTAGTGTTAGGGTTAGCTTTAGGGGTTAATACATTTATTAGAGTAGGGGTGAGGTCCAGTCGGCAGATTAGGGGTTAATAATTGTAGGTAGGTGGCGGCGGCAGATTAGGGTTTAATAAATATAATATAGGGGTCGGCGGTGTTAGGGGCAGCAGATTAGGGGTACATAGCTATAATGTAGGTTGCGGCGGTGTACGGAGCGGCAGATTAGGGGTTAAAAATAATATGCAGGGGTCAGTGATAGCGGGGGCAGCAGATTAGGGGTTAATAAGTGTAAGGCTAGGGGTGTTTAGACTCGGGGTACATGTTAGGTGCAGACTTAGGAAGTGTTTCCCCATAGGAAACAATGGGGCTGCGTTAGGAGCTGAACGCTGCTTTTTTGCAAGTGTTAGGTTTTTTTTCAGCTCAAACTGCCCCATTGTTTTCTATGGAGGAATCGTGCACGAGCACGTTTTTGAAGCTGGCCGCGTCCGTAAGCAACGCTGGTATTAAGAGTTGCAGTGGCGGTAAATATGCCTGTACGCTCCCTTTTGGAGCCCAACGCAGCCCTTCAGACAACTCTAAATACCAGCGTTGTTTAAAAGGTGCGGGGGGGGGGGGGAAACACGCGTAGCTAACGCACCCCTTTGGCCACAAAACTCTAAATCTAGGCGTAAGATAGCTACAATATAATTAATAATTACATTGTAGCTATTATAGGGTTTATATTTATTTTACAGGTAACTTTGTATTTATTTTAACTAGGTACAATAGCTATTAAATAGTTAATAACTATTTAATAGCTACCTAGTTAAAATAATTACAAAATTACCTGTAAAATAAATCCTAACCTAAGTTACCATTACACCATCAATAAATTAAATAAACTACAATTATCTCAACTAAAATACAATTAAATACACTAAACTATATTACAAAAAAATAAAAAAAGATTACAAGAATTTTAAGCTAATTACACCTAATCTAAGCCCCCTAATAAAATAAAAAAGCCCCCCAAAATAATAAAATTTCCCTACCCTAAACTAAATTACAAAAGTAATCGGCTCTATTACCAGCCCTTAAAAGGGCCTTTTTGCGGGGCATTGCCCCAAAGTAATCAGCTCTTTTACCTGTAAAAAATAAATAACAACCCCCCCCATTACAACCCACCACACACCCCTACTCTAAAACCCACCCGATCCCCCCTTAAAAAAAAAACTAAGTCTAACACCCAAGTGCTCCTTACCTGTCCTGAAGACCGGTGGAGAAGGTCCAGTTCCAGGCAGAGAAGTCTTCTTCCAGGCGGCGACCTCTTCTTCTTCCAGGAACCAGCCGGCACGGAGCGGAGGAGTTTAAGACCGATGACCACGGAGCTGAAGACCGTCGACTCTTGAACTGAAGATCGGCGACGCTGGAACTGAAGACTGCGGAGCCATGGAGCGTGGAGGACCCTCTTCATACGATCTCCGCCGTACACTGAATAGGAATTCAATGTACGCAATTAAAAATGGCATCCCTTGAATTCCTATTGGCTGATTTGAGCCTTCAAATTCAAATCAGCCAATCGGATGAGAGCTACTGTAATTCTATTGGCTGATTTGAATAGCCAATAGAATAAAAGCTACTGCAATTCTATTGGCTGATTTGAATAGCGCATCCTGTGTTTCCCCCCAGTAACGCTGCAGAATAGAACTAAAGCTGCAAGTGTTGTCTTGGACCGGTCCCCTCTTTAATCAAGTGTAGCTGGCAGGTAAGAGCTTCCAGTGGCAGCGGAAGCGGTACCCGGAGCCCTATCCTCGCTACTGAAGAACAAGAGGTGAGCAGATATACCGGTAACTATATCTTTCGTCTTACATACATCCAGAGACTGTTTTGCAGCCAAACTCCTTGTTTATTCTAAGACGGACAGAGGGGGAAAAAAAAAAAAGGGGGAAAATGTGCTAAGGTGACAGATATATATCTGGGGTATTGAAAACTTCTCGAAAAGCTACCTTGCTTTATATCTCTGTCCCAGTATATACTCTGATTCCTGGTAAATATTGGAGAAGTATTCTATATTGAGTTGGGTGCCCTGAATCTCCAGCAGTTAAATCTGATGTAAATATGGGGCCCAAGAAGATGGTTCCAGGTTAAATATTTTTCTCGGATTGCGAGTATTTGTTATATAGCTAAAAATATTCTGCAGATAATAATATCCTGCTGAACTTTGTGGCTATATGTCAAATATTACCTTCAGGACCTTGGCTATCGTTTGGAATATATTTTTTATAAAAATTACTTTGGGACTTCAGTTCATCCTGTTGGGAGTTGCCTCGCTTCAAGTATAGAGGATGTCGGCATGAGCTATTGGCAAGCATTTGAAATAATCGGTCCCGTTGAAAAGCCTTTTCCTATCATTAAGACAGGGGGACTTTTTTTTTTTTTTTTTTTTCATTGCTGAACTGACTCGATGTCTGGGGGAGCCCTGGTTGCTCTTTGTCTTGTTTTTTTGGGGTTTTTTTGTTCCCCCACCATAGGATCGACATTTAAGTCTGTTATACTAATTAGCCTGCCCTATATATTCATATTTGTCTATGGGCCCTTGTATTGTTTAATGGTCTAGCTATTCTTAAAATATATTCAAATTTATATATCTTAGGCTGTAAAGATAGTGACATCTGGTGTCATTATATTATTAAATTGTGATAAGTTATTTTAGAATTTCGTCACTGCACTTAATTATAGGTCTAGTTTGAGCTATGCTGTTTATATAAGAACGATCAACAACTTAATTGTGTGGCACAAACTTATATATTAGGCTTTATTATTATTCTCTTTAAGTTTATGGCTGTTGATATACTCTTGCTAATCTAACTAAATGGATTATAACAGGCTGGATATTCTATGAGATAATACTATATATATATATATATATATATATATATATATATATATATATATATATATATATATATATATATATATATATATATATATATATATATATATATATATATATATATAAAGCATAGAATAGCTTTATTAACTAGCCAGGAGCCCTGTAATTTAGGAAAAAGGGAAAGTGTCTTTATCATCTAGTTTTTTCAAAATTATTGCTAGGCAGTTCTGTTTCTGTCTTAGAGTTATACAATACATGAACCATATATGACGAGCTAGCCATATCTCTGTATTCATGCTCTTTTTCTCACACAGGTGTTACACATTCACTTAAATTAACACTTTTTTTTTTTTTTTTAAAGACATCAACTTAAATTTTTAATCCAATTTTTTTTTTTTCTCACCGTTTGTTTTCGCACTTGATCACGCATTATCTTTAGTGCACTAGATTGTATGGATAAATTGCTCACACAGGCAAAATCATTCGCCCACAATGCCTGCTAAATTGTAAGATAAAAAGCAGAAAGCCAATGACACAAATATTGATACTAACCTAGATCATTCATTTTCCAGAACAGGTATGCAGTCACTGGTTTTGCAAATTTCTGAAGTATTTACTCCTCAATTTGATTGCATCAAGAAAGACTTATCTAGTATTTTTACAGATCTAGTTACTCTAACATCTGAGGTTAGACAATTTTCTACAAGAATTGCGGAGGTAGAAAATAGAGTATCCGATCTGGAGGATCTAGTTAATTCTCAAGAAACTAACCCAGAGACAAGAAATACAAATCAATAATTTGCAGTTACGCTTAGATGATATGGAAGACCAAGCAAGACGTAATAATTTAAGAATAATAGGGCTCCCGGAAAGCCCTGAATTTGAGGACTTATTGAAAATTACTTCTGGGCTACTTCCTCAATCACTAGGGTTCCCTACACAACAGCTTCCTTTAGAGGTTGAAAGAGCTCATAGAGTAGGCCCTAAAAGAATATCTACTGATGGAACAGCGAGAAATAGGATGTGTATTGTAAAATATCTTACATTTCAGGATAAAATGGAACTATTAAGACTTTATAAAAAAAATGCAACAGTTACCCTGGGAACATATAAGATATTACTTTTTCAAGATTTTTCTAGCGAGAAATCCTCCAAGAGAAAATTAATGGTCCCTTCCTGTACGCAATTTATAAATATGGGTCTAAAGGTGCGACTGGGTTATCCAGCTAAAATCTTATTAGAAGATAATGATAATACATTTACATTTAATAATGTTAAGGAGGCGAAAGATTATATTGCCACAAAAGGAATTGCATAGGATTAATGTGTCCAGCAGAGATTATATAATGTGTTTAGTCTAATGTTTGATATGATATACTACCTGGGCTACCCATTGGAAGGGTATACTTTAAACAGATATATGACCGATTCTTTCTGCCTTGCAGTTATTTTAAATGTGTGGTTAAAAAGGTGTTTTTTTGTTTTGTTTTTCTCCTTCTTTTCTTTTTTTTCTCTTCCCCCCACCCCACAAGATTAATATTAGTCTATTAATGGTATTATGAATAAACTTATAGTGTTGTCTTGGAACGTCGGAGGAATCTCTTCCCCAGCTAAACGTAAACTTATCATTAAACATTTGGCCAAAGATAAACCAGATATTGCTTTTCTGCAAGAGATGCACCTGAATAATATAGAAACAGAGAAACTTAGGACTAAATGGGTGGGAAGGGTTATTGGGGCCCCTTCTTTTAACAGAAAATGTGGAGTTGCAATATTACTTAACAAAGATTTAAAGTATTCCATTATTAATGTTGAAGCTGACCCTGAAGCTTGGTTTATTATTTTAAAGATAGTAATTAATGATATCAAGTATGTCTTATGTAATATTTATGGTCCTAATATAGTCTCTCTTGGATTCTGGAAAAAAAATTGAAAATAAATTGTTTCCTTTAGCTAATGAAAATATTATAATGGGTGGAGATTTCAATCTAACACCCTGTCCAATAACAGATAGACTTTCGGGCAAGAATCTAAAAAGCTATAATAGAAGTGCAAGACTTTTTAAAAAACATAATTTATGCTTACCTGATAAATTTATTTCTCTTGTGGTGTATCCAGTCCACGGATCATCCATTACTTGTGGGATATTCTCATTCCCAACAGGAAGTTGCAAGAGGACACCCACAGCAGAGCTGTCTATATAGCTACTCCCCTAACTGCCATATCCAGTCATTCGACCGAAAACAAGCAGAGAAAGGAGAAACCATAGGGTGCAGTCGTGACTGTAGTTTAAAATTAAAAAATACCTGCCTTAAAATTACAGGGCGGGCCGTGGACTGGATACACCACCAGAGAAATAAATTTATCAGGTAAGCATAAATTATGTTTTCTCTTGTAAGGTGTATCCAGTCCACGGATCATCCATTACTTGTGGGATACCAATACCAAAGCTAAAGTACACGGATGAAGGGAGGGACAAGGCAGGTACCACTGCCTGTAAAACCTTTCTCCCAAAAATAGCCTCCAAAGAAGCAAAAGTATCAAATTTGTAGAATTTTGAAAAAGTATAAAGCGAAGACCAAGTCGCCGCCTTGCAAATCTGTTCAACAGAAGCCTCATTTTTAAAGGCCCATGTGGAAGCCACAGCTCTAGTAGAATGAGCTGTAATCCTTTCTGGAGGCTGCTGGCCAGCAGTCTCATAGACTAAGCGGATTATGCTTCTTAGCCAAAAAGAAAGAGAGGTTGCCGAAGCCTTTTGACCTCTCCTCTGTCCAGAGTAGACAACAAACAAAGCAGATGTTTGACGAAAATCTTTAGTAGCTTGTAAGTAAAACTTTAAAGCACGAACCACGTCCAGATTGTGTAATAGACGTTCCTTCTTTGAAGAAGGATTAGGACACAAAGATGGAACAACAATCTCTTGATTGATATTCTTATTAGATACCACCTTAGGTAAAAACCCAGGTTTGGTACGCAGGACTACCTTATCCGCATGGAAGATCAGATAAGGAGAATCACATTGTAAAGCAGATAACTCGGAGACTCTACGAGCCGAGGAAATAGCTACCAAAAACAGAACTTTCCAAGATAAAAGTTTGATATCTATGGAATGAAGAGGTTCAAACGGAACTCCTTGAAGAACCTTAAGAACCAGATTTAAGCTCCATGGCGGAGCAACAGGTTTAAACACAGGCTTGATTCTAACTAAAGCCTGACAAAATGCCTGAACGTCTGGAACATCTGCCAGACGCTTGTGCAAAAGAATAGACAGGGCAGAAATCTGTCCCTTTAAGGAACTAGCTGACAATCCTTTTTCCAAACCTTCTTGGAGAAAGGTCAGGATTCCCAGGATATTATCCTTACTCCATGAGTAACCCTTGGATTCACACCAATAAAGATATTTATGCCATATCTTATGGTAAATTTTCCTGGTGACAGGCTTTCGTGCCTGTATTAAGGTATCAATGACTGACTCAGAGAAGCCATGCTTTGATAACATCAAGCGTTCAATCTCCAGGCAGTCAGTCTCAGAGAAATTAGATTTTGATGATTGAAAGGACCTTGTAGTAGAAGGTCTTGTCTTAACGGCAGAGTCCAAGGTGGAAAGGATGACATGTCCACTAGATCTGCATACCAGGTCCTGCGTAGCCACGCAGGCGCCATCAAGATCACCGATGCTCTCTCCTGCTTGATCTTGGCAATCAGACGAGGGAGCAGAGGAAACGGTGGAAACACATAAGCAAACACCTCCGGATGGAGCTCCCACTCCCCCGGATGAAAAGTCTGTTGACTTAGAAAATCCGCCCCCCAGTTCTCTACACCTGGGATATGGATAGCTGATAGGTGGCAAGAGTGAATCTCTGTCCAGCGAATTATCTTTGAGACTTCTAACATCGCTAGGGAACTCTTTGTTCCCCCTTGATGGTTGATGTTAGCCACAGTCGTGATGTTGTCCGACTGAAATCTGATGAACCTCAGAGTTGCTAACTGAGGCCAAGCCTGAAGAGCATTGAATATCGCTCTCAGTTCCAGAATATTTATTGGAAGGAGTGTCTCCTCCTGAGTCCACGATCCCTGAGCCTTCAGGGAGTTCCAGACTGCACCCCAACCTAGAAGGCCGGCATCTGTCGTTACAATTGTCCAATCTGGCCTGCGAAAGGTCATACCTTTGGACAGATGGACCCGAGATAGCCACCAGAGAATAGAATCCCTGGTCTCTTGATCCAGATTTAGTAGAGGGGACAAATCTGTGTAATCCCCATTCCACTGACTGAGCATGCAGAGTTGCAGCGGTCTGAGATGTAGGCGTGCAAACGGCACTATGTCCATTGCCGCTACCATTAAGCCGATTACTTCCATGCACTGAGCCACCGAAGGGCGAGGAATGGAATAAAGAACACGGCAGGAATTTAGAAGTTTTGAAAAACTGGACTCCGTCAGGTAAATTTTCATTTCTACAGAATCTATCAGAGTCCCTAGGAAGGAAACTCTTGTGAGGGGGGATAGAGAACTCTTTTCCTCGTTCATCTTCCACCCATGCGACCTCAGAAATGCCAACACTATGTCCGTATGAGACTTGGCAATTTGGAAGTTTGACGCCTGAATCAGGATGTCGTCTAAATAAGGGGCCACTGCTATGCCCCGCGGCCTTAGAACCGCCAGAAGCGACCCCAGAACCTTCGTAAAAATTCTTGGGGCTGTAGCTAACCCAAAGGGAAGAGCTACAAACTGGTAATGCCTGTCTAGGAAGGCAAACCTGAGAGACCGATGATGATCTTTGTGTATCGGAATGTGAAGATAAGCATCCTTTAAATCCACTGTAGTCATGTATTGACCCTCCTGGATCATAGGTAGGATGGTACGAATAGTCTCCATCTTGAATGATGGAACTTTGAGGAATTTGTTTAAGATCTTTAGATCCAAAATTGGTCTGAATGTTCCCTCTTTTTTGGGAACCACAAACAGATTTGAGTAAAATCCCTGTCCCTGTTCCTCCTTTGGAACTGGATGGATCACTCCCATAACTAGGAGGTCTTGTACACAGTGTAAGAATGCCTCTCTCTTTATCTGGTTTGCAGATAATTGTGAAAGGTGAAATCTCTCTTTTGGGGGGGAAGCCTTGAAGTCCAGAAGATATCCCTGGGATATAATTTCCAACGCCCAGGGATCCTGGACATCTCTTGCCCACGCCTGGGCGAAGAGCGAAAGTCTGCCCCCTAGATCCGTTACCGGATAGGGGGCCGTTCCTTCATGCTGTCTTAGAGGCAGCAGCAGGCTTTTTTGGCCTGCTTACCTTTGTTCCAGGTCTGGTTAGGTCTCCAGACCGTCTTGGACTGAGCAAAAGTTCCCTCTTGTTTTGCATTAGAGGAAGTTGATGCCGCACTTGCCTTGAAGTTTCGAAAGGCACGAAAATTAGACTGTTTGGCCCTTGATTTGGACCTATCCTGAGGAAGGGCATGACCTTTTCCTCCAGTGATATCAGCAATAATCTCCTTCAAACCAGGCCCAAATAGGGTCTGCCCCTTGAAGGGAATGTTAAGCAGCTTAGACTTTGAAGTAACGTCAGCTGACCATGATTTAAGCCATAGCGCTCTGCACGCCTGGATAGCAAAACCAGAATTCTTAGCCATTAGTTTAGTCAAATGAACAATGGCATCAGAAACAAAAGAATTGGCTAGCTTAAGTGCTCTAAGCTGGTCAAGTATGTCATCCAATGGAGTCGCTACCTGTAAAGCCTCTTCCAGAGACTCAAACCAGAACGCCGCAGCAGCAGTGACCGGAGCAATGCATGCAAGGGGCTGTAGGATAAAACCTTGTTGAATAAACATTTTCTTAAGGTAACCCTCTAACTTTTTATCCATTGGATCTAAGAAAGCACAACTGTCCTCGACAGGGATAGTAGTACGCTTTGCTAGAGTAGAAACTGCTCCCTCCACCTTAGGAACTGTCTGCCATAAGTCCCGTGTGGTGGTGTCTATTGGAAACATTTTTCTAAAAATAGGAGGGGAAGAGAACGGCACACCTGGTCTATCCCATTCCTTAGTAATAATTTCTGTAAACCTTTTAGGTATTGGAAAAACATCAGTGCACACCAGCACTGCATAGTATTTATCCAGTCTACACAATTTCTCTGGCACTGCAATTGTATCACAGTCATTCAGAGCAGCTGAAACCTCCCTGAGTAACACGCGGAGGTGTTCAAGCTTAAATTTAAATGTAGAGATATCAGAATCAGGTATTATCATCTTCCCTGAGTCAGAAACATCACCCCCAGAAAGAAGCTCTCCTTCTTCAGCTTCTGCATATTGTGAGGCAGTATCAGACATAGCTCTTAAAGCGTCAGTATGCTCTGTATTTCGTCTAACTCCAGAGCTATCTCGCTTTCCTCTAAATTCAGGTAGTCTGGCTAATACCGCTGACAGTGTATTATCCATGACATGTCTTGTAAAGTAAACGCTATGGGCGCCCTAGATGTACTTGGCGCCATTTGAGCGTGAGTCCCTTGAGCGGGAGTCAAAGGATCTGACACGTGGGGAGAGTTAGTCGGCATAACTTCCCCCTCGTCAGATTCCTCTGGTGATAATTTTTTTAAAGACAGAATATGATCTTTATTGCTTAAAGTGAAATCAGTACATTTGGTACACATTATAAGAGGGGGTTCCACCATGGCTTTTAAACATAATGAACAAGGAGTTTCCTCTATGTCAGACATGTTTGTACAGACTAGCAATGAGACTAGCAAGCTTGGAAAACACTTTAAATCAAGTTAACAAGCAAATATAAGAAACGATACTGTGCCTTTAAGAGAAACAAATTGTCAGAATTTGAAAAACAGTGAAAAAAGGCAGTAAATCAAACAAAATGTTTACAGTGTGTATAATAAGCTAAAAGAGCATTGCACCCACTTGCAAATGGATGATTAACCCCTTAGTTCAAAAAACGGATCAAACAAACGATATAGACTTTTTTTTAACAGTCACACCAAACTGCCACAGCCTTGCTGTGGGCCTACCTTCCCCAACAAACGATTTTGGAAAGCCTAAGAGCCCTCTAGAGATGTCCTATAGCATTCAGGGGACTCCTGGAGGAAGCTGGATGTCTCAGTCTGTAAAAGTTACTGCGCAAAAAAGCGCTAAATTAGGCCCCTCCCACTCATAGTAACAGGAAACTGTTTCTAGGCAAATTTAAGCCAGCCATGTGGAAAAAACTAGGCCCCAATAAAGTTTTATCACCAAAGTATATATCAAAATGTTTAAACATGCCAGCAAACGTTTTATATTGTAAATATAAAAGAGTATTACCTCAGAAAGTAAGCATGATACCAGTCGCTATTAAATCACTGTATTCAGGCTTACCTTACATAAATTTGGTATCAGCAGCATTTTCTAGCATTTCACATCTTCTAGAAAAAATCTTAACTGCACATACCTCATAGCAGGATAACCTGCACGCCATTCCCCCGCTGAAGTTATCTCTCTCTTCAGTCATGTGTGAGAACAGCAATGGATCTTAGTTACAACCTGCTAAGATCATAGAAATCACAGGCAGATTCTTCTATTTTTCTGCCTGGAACAAAATAGAACAACTCCGGTACCATTTAAAAATAATAAACTTTTGATTGAAGCAAAATAACAGCTACATTTCACCACCTTCTCTCTTACTACCTCCATGCTTGTTGAGAGTTGCAAGAGAATGACTGGATATGGCAGTTAGGGGAGGAGCTATATAGACAGCTCTGCTGTGGGTGTCCTCTTGCAACTAACTTCCTGTTGGGAATGAGAATATCCCACAAGTAATGGATGATCCGTGGACTGGATACACCTTACAAGAGAAAAATGTGTTACAACAGTGCTTGACGAATATATTCAAAAATTAGGAGCCAGTAAGAATATTTAGGAGCCAGGCATATTTTTAGGAGCCAGACAGTTGGATATGTATATCGATATATGGAGAGTAACCCAAAAAGTTAGAAGCCAGGGGTAAAATTCTAGGAGCCAGTGGCTCCCAGGCTCCTGGGTTTGTCGAGCTCTGTGTTACAATCTTAAACTAAGTGATATATGGAAGCTTAGGGACCCAGATTCACAGGTTTTCACCTGTGA
Organism: Bombina bombina; assembly: GCF_027579735.1. Taxonomy (NCBI): domain Eukaryota; kingdom Metazoa; phylum Chordata; class Amphibia; order Anura; family Bombinatoridae; genus Bombina; species Bombina bombina. The sequence continues at coordinate 823,694,596 of NC_069500.1, read as the reverse complement.
ATCTAAAGCTTTTAAAACTTTTTCTAGAATTGATTTATTTTTAATCTCTGAATCTTTAACTATCCAAAAAGTAAGTACAGCTATCAGTGACATCTCAATCTCGGACCATGCTGTTATTTCTCTTGGACTTATGTATGCTAATAGAGAGGAGAATAAAACTGCTAGATTTTTCTTCCCATGATTTTTGCTTAATAATGTTAAATTTTCTCTCTGGTTAAAACAAAGGTGGAGAGATTTCTGTGGTTTTAATATTAATTATTTCAATAAAATTTAAATTTTCTGGGAGACGGCTAAAGCAGTACTGCGTGGTGAACTTAAAGCATACCTGATTATTTTAAATTTTAAAAAAAAACGCAGCAGAAATTCAACATACTAATCAGGTTAAAAATACATATAGAAATTACTTGAATCAGCAATCGGCTAGAAATTGGAAAAGTTATGCTGAAGCTAGAAAGGCACGTGATATATTCTTTAAACAAAAGTCTTTAGAACAAGAGTTAAAAACTAATTTACATTTTAGGGGATTTCACGGCTGTTCTGCGAAACATCTAGCTCGTCTTACAAAAAAATAGAAAGAAAAGGAATTATATACCTGTCATACAAATAGGCAATTCCAGATTCTCTGAAACAGAGGAGATTAGTAGGGGCTTTTTTGATTTTTATCAATCACTGTATTCTGATACAGCCAGTGAACCTGATAGTCAGGATAACTTTTGGCGGAATTTACAGACTCCTAAGTTTACTGAGGAGGACTCTCTAATCCTGAATGAGCCAATTACAGAGGAAGAAATTTGTGCCGCAGTAGATCGACTCAAACTTAATAAAGCAGCAGGTCCTGATGGCCTTCTGGCAGAATTTTATAAGATACTAGTACAAGAATTGAAGATAACATTGGGCAAATTATTCAATTTTTATTTTTGCTCTAAAGAACCCATGTCTTCATATTTTTCCGCAGCTAATATATCATTAATTCTTAAGAAAGGAAAAAATCCAGAGGATCCTGCGTCATATAGGCCAATCTCTGTATTAAATACAGATTATAAGATTCTATCTTCAATAATTGCTAAAAGGCTTGCTGTGCTGCTTGAAAAAATTATTAATTCGGATCAGGTAGGTTTTATGCTGTCCAGAAGTTCTATTAGACATATTCGAAGTGTGGCAACATTTCTAGACTATTGCTGGAATCTTCATAGAATGAATAAGGTTAAAAATAAATTTACACAGGATATAGCCATTCTCACTCTTGATGCCGAAAAGGCTTTCGACTCTATATCGTGGGGTTATCTATTCAATACGCTTGCTAAATTTGGTTTTAAAAATCAATTTATATATTTTATCCAGAAACTTTATAGCTCTCCAATATCTTTCTTGCTGATTAATAATACTCTATCAAAAAAGATTATTTTGGAACGAGGCACGCGACAAGGATGTCCTTTGTCGCCCCTATTATTCAACATTGCATTAGAACCACTAGCTATTAAATTAAGGGATAAGATGGAAGGTATAGTCCTGGGCACACAGACACTCAAATTATTACTCTATGCTGATGATCTACTGCTGTTTCTTAATGATACTAAACATTTGATTCCCCTGATACTGAGGTGTCTTGAAGAGTTTAGCTTATTTTCAGGATATAGGGTAAATTTCCAAAAAAATTAACTTCCTTGGATTAAAAAATCTGCTACTAGTTTCCAAGAAATTCCTTTTAGATCTGTGGATTCTATTAAATATTTAGGTATTCTATTCCATATAAACCCCAAAAGGTGGTATAGCTTGAATTTTATACCATTATTTGATGAAATAAAATCAGACCTAGAACTTTGGATGTCTTTTCCACTATCTCTGAAGGCGCGGGTTAACCTAATAAAAACAATTATTTTTCCTAGACTTCTCTATCCTCTGCAAAATTTGCTTATTTTTATCCTCAATAAAGACTTGAAGAAATTATACTCTTGTATGTCCAGATTTATTTGGGGTAATAAAAAACATGGATATCCCTGGGTCGCCTTATGTTAAAGAAGGAAATGGCAGGATTATCTTTTCCCAACATTAAATGTTATAATTGGGCGGCAATGATCAAGATAGCTATAGATTGGATTACAGAGTCTAGTGTATTTTCTTCCTTTGATGTTGAAAGCTTCTATTGTACCCCGTTTTCATTAAAGGCAATTTTACATTGCCCCCCTAAAATATTACCTAGTAATATCCACAGTCTCATTTCATTCAAAAATATAGTATTGGCTTGGATGAAATGTTGTTCTCTCCTTGAGATAGACCCAAGTTTTTCTAAATTTCTCCCTATCATAGGGAATCCACAATTCACACCAGGAATTTATAACAAGGCCTTCCAAATTTGGAGGCATAAGAATATTAATTTTCTAGCACAGATTTTGTCAGAAAGTGGGCAGATTGTATCTTTTCAAGACTTAGTTTGTCAATATGGCATTCCTAATAAAACTTTTTATGCTTACTTAGAAATACGACATTTTGTGAATACACTGGGTTGTGCTTTCCCCTTGTCATCAGCATGGTCCGAGATTGAGTTATGTTGCTCAAAATTCAGCTTGGGTGATGCTTCTATTTCTTTAATTTATGATGTTATGTTGGCTAAACAAGGTGCTCTTTCTACTGGGAAAATAATTAATAGATGGATATATATTTTTTCGGACATGGATGAAAATAAAATTAGTAGTAGCTTTATTGCTCTCAACCATTGCCTTGTTTCTACGTCATGAAAAGAGTCCCATTTGAAGATGTTTAATAATTTTTATATATCTCTCCTTATAGAATGCATAAAATGTTTCCTACTACAACTCCGAAATGCCCGCGCTGTAGCCTACCCTTGGCAGACTTCTGTCATATGGTTTGGTATTGTCCTAAGATTTATCAACTTTGGCAAAAAATAGGGTTCTGGGTTTCTAATTTGTATAATTTTCCAATTCGATTTACTTTAGACAATATTTTTTTTTTATTTAGCTATTTAGAGAACTCTAGTGCATGTCATAATGCTGTCAATACTATTATATTGATAATAAGACATTTAATATTTAAGAATTGGAAAGCACAACTAGCTCCAAAATTCCCTGTTGTGCTTAAAGAAATTCAGTCACAGATTATTTTTGAATCCTTTCAATTATAAACAGTCTCAGAAAAAAAAATTAAACTTTTTCTGAATGGCTGGCTACCAATAATTAAAGGGACGGTATACTGTAAAATAGTTTTCCCTTAATGTGTTTACAATTGCTTTTTTTACCAACTGCAGAGTAAAAAATGTATGAAAATTAGCTTTTTAAGGTTTATTTGTGAATATTAAAGCTCTGATTTTGTGTTTTCAAGCCACAACCTAATAAAATGGGTTGAGCTTGTAGGTATAATCAGATCTCATTACTGTATCACATTGTGTACATAAACATGTTTCTTAATCTTATATCTGTCCATAAAACAATCACCAGTACTTGGAGAGAACAATGGAAAATCAACATTTTATTACCTTATCTCTGCTATATCCTACTGAGAGTATAATTTCTTCTGCTGGCTGTGTTTACAAAGCTCATCTATAGCTGGGACCTGCGGCCACAAACTTTCAGAATAGGTGGGGATACCACATGCTAAATCAACTATTTCAAATGCCAATATAAGGGTAAAGGATCTACTTGTAAACAATTTAATACACTCGAGCAGGTAAAGTGGATCATTGGGAACAAATTAAAGGGGAGAAAATTTTTGAGTAAACTGTCCCTTTAAAGGGCCACTAAACCCAAAATCTTTCTTTCATGATTCAGATAGAGAATAGAAATTTAAACAACATTACAATTTACTTCTATTATTTATTTTGCTAAATTTTTTAGATATCCTTAGTTGAAGAAAAAGAAATGCACATGGTGAGCCAATCACACGAGGCTTCTATGTGCAGCAACCAATCAGCAGCTCCTGAGCATATCTAGATATGCTTTTCAGCAAAGAATATCAAGAGAATAAAACAAATTAGATAATATAAGTAAATTAGAAAGATGTTTAAAATTGCATTCTCTTTCTAAATCATGAAAGAAAAAGTGTGGGTGTCATGTCCCTTTAAGTCTTACCCAATTAACATTCAAAGACAGATATTGTCCCCTTTCTTGAATTCAGATTATTTTGCCGAGCTAGCTCTGTTAAACTTTTTTCCATCTGACTGGATATCTCTTTACAGAGAGGTCTAAGATATATGCGATGGTGGGGGGGGGGGGGTAAACCCTCCTGATTAAAGATAACTAATGGATATAATTAGGAGAATCTAAGATAAGAAAAGGTGTTGTATGTTCTAATGGAGAATTATATTCTGTTAGGGATCTACTAACGGAAAAGGATAGGGGATTATTTAACCCAAGTTTATTTGGGGGAACTCTTATAGAGTATAGAATAAGATTAATTACCATCTTAAAAGTGTTTCTGGATTTTAAAGAGAAGTTATTTTTTGGCAAGATAAAGATTAAGCTTTGTCTGTGAATTAGGACAATGATTTAATAGAAGAATCCCAATTTGTATTTGCAGTAGCAAAGATGGTGCTGTGTCTCCATTTGTAAGTAATAGATTGACTATAAGTTGTATCTCCATAATATTTATTTCTATATATGTTTAAAATAGATGGGGGGTTTTTGTTTGTTTTGTTTCGTTTTGGGTTTTCTTTGGTGTGTTCGTAATTTTAGTTTAGTTAAAATTCTTCAACAGTGAAGCCTGGTTTAAGGACTAAAGGCTTTAACTACATATATAATTTGAAGTCCCTATTTATCTTTTGTCTATCTCAACCTAGAGAGCATTGATTTGTTTGATATAGTATCACAGTTAAAGAAAGAGTTGGTTGATTTTAGGGCTGCAACAACTAATCGGCAAGTTTGATCATAAAAATAGTTGTCAACAAATCTCATTATCAATTAGGTGGTCAGCGATTAGTCTTAGATTAGGTCAGTTGCACAGCACCAGCTGCTTTAATCTGATGATCTACTGCAACTAAGATTGGGCAAAAAAATTTAATTTATTTTTTTTATCTTTTTTCTATACGATTAATCAGACAATAATCATCCTATTAATCGGATAGAAAAAAAAATAATAAATAAAAATGTTTGCACAATACCATGTGCAGGAGTTCATCGGATTGAAGCAGCTGGTGCTGTGCAATTAACCAACTAATCACTGACCACCTAATTGATAATGAGATTCGACAACTATTTTTATGATCAATCTTACCGATTAGTTGTTGCAGCCCTAGTTGATTTGTACTGATTTAGTGCTTAATGTCGTAAATAGGTCATGATTTGTATTAGCTAAGATATCTTGCAATGTGAACTGCAAATGTCATTGTTTAACCTGTATACACTGTTGAATCATAAATAAATATATATAAAAAAAAAAAAAAAACATTGTATTACCTTGCCTCTTCTATACCCCACTGGGAGTGTAATTTCTGATGGCTGTGTTTACACAGCTTATCTATAGCTTGGACATAAGGCCAGAAATGTTCAGAATAGGTGGGGATACCGCAGGCTAAAACAACTATTTAAAATGCCAATATAAAGGTAAAGGAAGCACTTGTAAACAATGTAATACACTCCAGCAAGTAAAGTGGATCATTGGGAACAAATTAAAGGGGGGGGGGGGGTTGAGTAAACGGTCACTTCAAGATGTAAGGGGTAAATTCTGTGTACAAAGATTTGCAAGAGAATAATTGAATGAATGTCCTTTCCTCAACTCTGTATGTTTATTTTATAAAAAATGTTGCTGAGAACAGGCATGTTATCTCTGCAGATGAAAATTCACCAGTTTTGAGAACTGCAAAACCATGAACCAAAAATGCCCAAAATAATCTTACAAAAGCCTCTGTGAGAGGATGACATTTACCCCAAAAATATAAACATCGCAGCCATGAATATAATATACAGCCACATGCTACATAATAAAACAAACTAATTATCATTTCAGGATGAATAACCTTTGGCTATAAAGGGACATAAAACCCAAATGTTTTCTTTCATGAATGAGATAGAGTAAGTGATTTTAAACAACTTTCCAATTTACTTCTGTTATCTAATTTATTTTGTTCTCTTGATACTCTTTGTTTAAAAGGATACCTAGGTAGACTAAGGAGCTGCTGATTGGTTGTGCTGCACATAAATGCCTCATGTTATTGGCTCACCCAATGCATTAACTAGCTCCCAGTAGTGCATTGCTGCTGCTTCAACAAATTATACCAAGAGAATGAAGCAAATAAGATGATAGAAGTAAAGTGGAAAGTTGTTTAAAATTATATTCTGAATCATGAAAGTTGGGTTTCAAGTTCCTCTGTGTATCTTAATTAGAAATCTATCATTAGATAGATTTTTGTTTAACATAATTAAAAACTCTTTTGTGAATTCATATACTTAACACTTCTTCAGATCATTGCCTTACCTGCTTCTTCATCCGGCCCTTATCCTCTGTCTTTACATCTTGAGACTCATTAAATACTCTCAAACATTCCTCCATTGGGTCAGAATCAGAGTCCAATTCTTTCTCCAAGATTGAGTAGTCTATCTCCATGGAGTCCACTGAAGAAGTTGAAGGTCTTCGTAACGACTTCTTGCTTTTTTTAGTGTCAGTCTGTCCACCTCCATCAGAGCTTAAGCTAGCTCTGTTTGAAATTAGTTTCTTTCCCATTTCTTCTTCACTGCTTTCATCCCCAAATAGGTCTACGTGACTGAGAGATCTCTTTTTTGGTTTAATCTTAGCTTTGACATTGCTCTTATCACGTCCTTTAGACTTTTCATCACCTTTTGTTTCCTTGTTTTTCAGCTTTCCATTTTTTACTTCTACACTTTTAGCCTTTGCTTCACTTTTCCTATTTTTTGATGCATCCCCTACAGATTTTTTTGCTAAATTATCGTTTTTCTTTTGCTCTACATTTTTAACGGGATCCATCTTCTTTTCTGAATGTTTCTTTTCCACTTTGTTCTTATCAGGCCTACCACTTTCAATGTTTGCCTTTTTGTTAACACCTTCTTTATGAACCCTCAATTTATCTTCTACTTTGTCAGATTTTGTCTTATTGTTTGTCTTGGACTTCTTGATCTCTTCCTTGTTCAAGTTACTCTTTTTATGATCTGTATGTTTACACTTGTCTTTTAATGATTCCTTTTGCTTTGCTGTCTTGAGTTCCACGGCTTTGATGTGCTTTTTCTTTGAGTCTTTGCTATGGTTTCTAAAGGGTTTTCCAATATCATCCATATCATATTGTACAGCTATTTCTTTTACTTCCCGTGAATGTGTATTTTTATCTGCAAACTTGGGGGCTCTCACTATGGATGAAACTTCCTCTTTTGTGAATAAGGAGGGAGATTTAGAAGCACTTGGACAATACTCTGACACGGTCTCTTCTTCTGAATCAGAAAACCTTGCAACCATTAGAGTCTCAGAGGCTACTCTGCAAAATTTCTTAACTGTAGGTGTGTAGCCATCATCTTGGCTAAGTCTTCGGTTTCTTTTAGTCTCCCTCTGCTCTTTAGCCTTGCTTAAGAGCCTAGCTGAGTAGTTTGACATAGGGTCATATTCCATGTCTGTGTGAGGCTTTGAGTTATCAATGACATATTTATTGGCATTGCATTTAGGGACTGGAGTCACAGTGGTGGGAACATACTCCATGAACCGATTCTTCTTTTCACCCTCATCAGAATCATCTAGTGTATATTTACATAACACTTTTCCTGACTGCGTAAGCGGTGTGGGGTTATAGCCTGTGCTACTGCTTTTCTTGTAGCTACCTGGATCATATTCCAGTGAAGAAAATTTAACAGTTTTTGTTGAAATGACCAAAGGTGCACTATAGTCCTTCTGCGTTCCCAGCAGTTTCTCATATTTGCGCTGCTCTCTTTCCACCTCACTTTTAACTGCCTCAATGGCTTTGTTGACTCTCTCCAATTCCAGAATATCCAAGCTGGGTTCAGGAATGCCCCCTGATAATCCATCATCCAAAGATGGGAGATCAGGATTGCATGGGTCATACTCTGAAAGATGAAAGAGCTCAACTCAGTTAATCATGTAAATATTATGGTGAGTATACAGTTATTCAAGAATATTTATTAAATGAAACTTACTTAAAAAGGACGTGAAACCCAAAATATTACTTTCACGATTCAGGCAGAGCATGCGATTTGAAAAACTTTTGAATTTGTTTCTATTATCTAATTTTCTTCATTCTCATGATATCCTTAGTTGAAAAGTATATCTAGGTAGATTCAGGAACAGCAATGCATTACTGGGAGCTAGTTGCTAATTGGTGGCTGCACATAAATATCTAATCATTGAATCACCAGATATGTTCACCTAAAAACGTCCACTATTTAAAAGATTCATATATTATTGTCCAATGATATGGCTTGCTATATCCCACAAACCTTGGATTCTTGAACTTTAAATTTCATAATCAAAGTTTTATATCTATACACTGGAGCCCTTGTCTGGCTTCTATAAAAATGTAGCTGGCTTTTAGGTTTGATATACATTTCTCAAGCTCTAAGCAAGACCATTCATTGAAATGGACATTATAAGCAGGTACATTCAGGTACACACAAGTAGAGTGTTATGTATAAAGATATAAAAGATAATGCATACAGAATGCCAACACTTGTGCAAATGAAACTGACCCCACCTTCTAGTTATTTCAGTATGATATTTGTTTTATTTTCTGAATATGCTATTTTCTCACTCAAGAAGTAATCAGAAGTCTGACTAATTTTACACATGATAAACTTCTACAGACTAATTTTACACATCTTCACATCACTTCTACTAACATTACTGCCTACCAGAGTCTCAATCTAAACAAACACTTTCTGACTTGTCTGCTAAAGGAAAGGACCTAGAGTTCAATAGATTTATCCCCCTAGAACACTCACTTGTGGGCTATTATTTTGCAGAATGCAAATTCAGCACCAATCTTGGCTACACATTGGGTGAACCAATCACAATTTAGCATCCAGTAGTGCAATACTGCTCCTAAGCCTACCAAGGGATGTTTTTTTGTTAAAGGATGCCAAGAGAACAAAGCAAATTTGATAATAGAAGTAAATTGGAAAGTTTTTTAAAAATTGCATGTTCTATTTGAATAATGTTACATTTTGACTTTTCTGTCCCTTTAACAACTTTGTTTCAAGTCACCCATTTTCAGAATTAATACTATGACAATATGACATCTTGAAATTAAATTTTGTAGAATAACCTTGTATCATTTTGGAGATATGGTCTCTATATGGAGCTGATTGCCCCATACATTATGAATGTATCCAACCTTTCTTGTAAATAGCTGACCTCTACTACGGTCTACTAATATATAACATTACAGCAACCCCACTAAGTCTCTATTATATCTTCCCTAAGAAACTCTTAAAGTGATGGTAAACTTTACATGTTTTAAAATTTAGGTCAGGTATCTAAGCAATATTTTACTGGGGCTTTAATTGATCACTTCTAATGAAGATGCGCTTTAACTTACTTTTTAATTTAGCCATGCAATTCTAATACCCCACACTCTGCAACCTTTTCATTCACCAAGCTAATCACAAAGTTCTCTTTAATGTCCAGTATGGTATTCTGATGTTTAAGATTTATTTTTTGCTACCTCTAAGCTCCCAATCATTCCTATTTCACCTAATTATTAAAAGGGACATGAAATTGTAAAAAAAAAAAAAAAAAAGTTTAAAGGGATACTAAACCCCAATTTTTTATTTCACAATAGAAAGCATGCAATTTTAAGCAACTTTATAATTTACTCCAATTATCAATTTTTCTTTGTTCTCTTGCAATCTTTATTTGAAAAGCAAGAATGTAGAGCTTAGGAGCCGGACCATTTTTGGTTCAGAACCTGGGTTGCACTTGCTGATTGGTGGCAAAATGCAGCCACCACCACTATCCAGGGTGCTGAACCAAAAATTGTCTGGCTCCTTAGCTTAGATTTTTTTTACCAAGAGAAAGAAGAGAAATTGATACTAGAAAAAATTAGAAAGTTGCTTAAATTGCATGCTCTATCTGAATCAGGAACGTAAAAATGTGGGTTTAGTGTCCCTTTAATGCAATCAAAACGTTATAAGTATTTTTCCTAATTACTATTAATGTTTTTTGCTCCATTTTCTTGCAATTTCCAAGTAAAATATCTTTCTTTTCCAAGCTTCCGTTGGGACTTATTATGCGAGTATGGCGTTTGTTCACAACAATATGCATGCGCAGATGGTGCCGCTGATGTCCCCGTTCCAGCTACAGCAGCCTCAGAGGTTCAGACCTGCACTATCTATACCAGCAAGTATCACAGACTTCAGGAATGAATAGAAGTTAAATATCTCCAAAGTATTACAATAATACGTAATCCATAAAATATAATTGTAATATTAGTTAAATATAACTAATTTCATTCAGCCTGCGAGAGCCCAGACATTGTAAAGTGCGCATGTGCAAAGCCATTAGTAATTGCTGGTAGGAATTTCTTAGAAACATAGATATTGACGGCAGATAAGAGCCATAGGCCCAGCAAGTCTGCCCGACCTTACCTAACAGTATAAGCTTATCTAGTTCGTAGGATAGCCTTATGCTTGTCCCATGCATTTTTAAAGTCCCCCACAGTGTTTGTTGCTACTACCTCTTGAGGAAGTTTATTCCATAAATCAATCACTCTTTCTGTAAAGAAGTGCTTCCTCAAATTACTCCTGAATCTACTACCCTTTAGCTTGAGCTCATGACCCCTTGTTCTTGAATTTTCCATTTTATGTAACATACCCACAGCCTCAGTTTTACTAAACCCTTTAATGTACTTGAAAGTTGCTATCATATCACCTCTTTCCCTTCTCTCCTCTAAGCTATACATATTTAGGTCATTGAGCCTATCCTGGTAAGTGTTATTTTTTAGACCATGTACCATTTTGGTAGCCCTCCTTTGCACAGATTCAAGTTTGTTAATATCCTTCTGAAGATATGACCTCCAGAACTGCACACAATACTCAAGATGAGGCCTAACTAATGATCTATAAAGTGGCATAAAAACCTTACTATTTCTGCTGCATATACCTCTACCAATACATCCAAGCATTCTGCTAGCCTTACTCGTTGCATTACTACATTGTTTACTAAGTTTTAAATCATCTGAAATAATAATTCCCAAGTCCTGTTCCTCATCTGTAACAGTCAGTAAAGTGTCATTGAGTCTGTAATTAACATTTGGATTTTTCTTCCCTAAATGCATTATTTTACACTTTGCTGTGTTAAACTTTAGATCCCAGTTGTTTGTCCAATCCTCCAATTGTTGTATATCACTTCTCATTTTGTCTACCCCCCCTGGAATATCCACTCTGTTACAAATGTTTGTATCATCTGCAAAGAGACATACTTTCCCCTGCAGCCCTTTGCTGATATTGCAGATAAATATGTTAAACAAAACAGGCCCCAGAACTGACCCCTGAGGAACACCACTAGTAACAGCCCCCTCTGATGAATGAACTCCATTTACTAAGACACTTTGTTTTTTGTCCTTAAGCCAGCATTCCACCCAGTTCACAATTTTTGAATCTAGACCAAGGAGATACAGTTTGTGAATTAGTTTATTGTGTGGGACGGTGTCAAATGCTTTGCTGAAATCTAGATATGCTACATCAACTGCTCCACCCTTGTCTAATACTTTTGTTACATAATCAAAGAAGTCAATTAGATTAGTCTGACATGATCTCCCTGAAGTAAAACCATGCTGATTTTGGTCCTCTAAATTGTTTGTCTTTATGCAAGTCATAATTCTTTTTTTTTTTTTAAGAGGCTTTCTATTAATTTCCCTACTACTGAAATTAAACTAACTGGCCTGTAGTTGCCAGATTCTTCTCTACTGCCCTTTTTATGAAGAGGTATTACATTTGCTATCCTCCAATCTTCAAAGAGTTTGGTGCACATGCGAAAACCTAACAGTACTGTGGATGCGGTCAAGAGAGAGCACAGTCGGTTACAATATTCAGAATTTAGAAAGATGATTGGATGCATATATTTATGTTGGAACAGTCCTTTTTCTTGGGCTGTATTTAGTGATGTCACACTTTAAATACAATTATTTATTTTCAACCAAAAAGAAAAAGAAGCTTCGTTTTCAAAAACTATTAAGTTTGTTTTATTGCTCTTCACTTTCTAAATCGAATTATATATTTTGTTTAAAATACATTTTTCACTGATTTATAATCCTAAAAGCGGTGTTTGTTCATGTGAAAATTATAACACCTACAATACAAATCGTTTTCTGAGTGTTTACATTTCTCTAGGTATCTGTACCCAATAATGCCCATAATATTTACCATCTATATGCCCTCTAATTAATATGTTGCATTTTAGAATGTTGTCAAACACAGATACAGGAAAATATGTAAAAATGTACATTTCATTGATTCTGGAAACAAACTCCCTGTGCTGTACAACTATATACCTAAACTACTTTAAAGGGACATTGTACACTAGATTTTTCTTTGCGTAAATGTGTTGTAGATGATCCATTTATTATATAGCCCATATGGGGGTGTTTTTGTAAAAATGTATAGTTCTGCTTATTTTTAAACAACAGTGTGCTGATTACCAGAGTCATAACCAAGCCCCAAAGGTTTAGATGTATACTGATGTATACAGACTTCACATTGCTTCTGTTTGTATAATGGGTCTATTCATATGCAGGGTAGAGTCTTATCTAAGCCCATTTCAGTGGGTGTTCCACTGGATTTTTATATCAGTATCTGTGCATATTATGTTTTATAGCAGTTTCTATTACATGTAGTTAAAATAAAATTGGTGCATACTGTCTCTTTAAGGATAGTAGCTTCTGTGTGTGTGGTCACACCTCAAAAACTGTTTCTGCAAACATTTTTTTCCCTAAGACACTGCATCTTGCTGATAACACTGAATACAGCCAGTAAGGAGTCTAACGTGCTATCTTCTAGAAATAATAATTTGACACTACATATGAAATAATATAAACCCAAACTAAACTATTAATGACTGCAAAGTTGCACAATATATATCACCCAATTATTACACTAGTGAAATTTGTGGTACAACTTGGAAATTACATATTTCAATATAATATATACTTTAGTTTGAAAACCAAATTAATGCAAATTATCAGCTATTACTATAATTATCACAACACCCTGGTGACTATCTTTTCCCTTACTCCACTAATACTACCCAACCCATAAAAATATAGTGGCCTAAAATTGGAGCACTAATCAGAAGCTAATAAATAAGCTATACCACTTAAACGGATAGTCTAGTCAAAATAAAACTTTTATGATTCAGACATGGCATGCAATTTTAAACAACTTTTCAATTTACTTTCATCATCAAATTTGCTTTGTTCCCTTGGTGGTATTTTTGAAAAGCTAAACCTAGGTAGGCTCAAAATGTTGAAAACCGCCTCTTAGCTCAGAGCATTTAAAAAAAAAAAAATCACAGTTAGACAGTACTAGTTCATGTGTTTCATATAGATAACATTGCGCTCACTCCCGTGGAGTTATTTAGGAGGCTGCACTGATTGGCTAAACTGTATGCCTTTCAAAAGCACTGAGATAAGGGGGCAGTCTGCAGAGGCTTAGATACACAGAGGTAAAACCTATATAAAAATAACTGTGTTGGTTATGCAAAACTGGGGAATGGGCAATAAAGGGATTATCTATATTTTAAAAAAATAAAAATTCTGGTGTAGACTGTCCCTTTAATGGTACTCTTATCAACTGCAGATAGAAGAAAGCTTGAATTGGACCTGTCAGGATTTGAAGATATATATATATATATATACACACACACACATATAAATATACATACACACACTATTTATCCAAACTGCTGCCTAAAGGAAGTTATATTTTTTAATACACATACTACCATCAAAAATATATTACAGTACTGTAATCAGAAAGATGATAGTTGATGTTTTAAATAAATATAAACTATTATTTGCATTTTAGAATATAAATTAAAAAAAAAAAAAAAGATTAAAAAACTCAGGCAGAGAAAATTATGATTTAGAGGGGGTTATAGTAATTTTGTATTTAAAAAAATAAATAAAAATGTTTGGATTCTGGAATTCCAGATTTTGGGACTTGTACATTGTATACACACACCTGTCAAATGTGCATAAAAGCACCTATTATTATTTTACTAGAATAGAATGACCTACACAATAGCTGAATGAATCACACTGTTAATTATATTATCATAATATTGTGCTTCATAAAACTTCCCTAGCTGTCACATACCGCTGCAGCTTTTTCTAGATGTATTAAGCATTGACTGCCACAGTTGACTGCAGCATCTTCTAGATCTAATAACCCCATGGGTAAAAATAATAAGTGGCTGCAATTAATATAAATTCTTATACAATAAAATAGACGACCACCATATGGACTTAGGGCTCCTTATAGTCCTTTATCTTAGGACAACACAACTACCACAATGAAGTTATTTTATGACACCTATAGTACTGCTGGACATACACGCAAGTTACATTTGCTATTATTAATTAGCACTGTTATAGTTAACTAATGGTTGGCAAAAAAAATCGTTGTTTGGCACTCAATGAGTTAATGCGACAGTCCTCAAACAAAACAAAGCAGCTCACCAGCTCCAATTCGGACCCCTCCACTACTCTCGCTTCCGCTTGGCCTCCCCCTGTGCTTAAAATGACAATGAGGCCGCCGACAACGATCCCCAAATGGGCACTCAATACTCCGGAAGTAACCCGTGCTCTTCAGCATCCTATCCTCCCCAGAATACGGTCACCGGGACAACCGAACCGCCGCCATACTGTAAGTGAAGACATAGGGGGCAGGTTTGGGGGAGCGGCTTCTCGGGGTCCTTACAAAAGGCTGTCTTCAAAAACCGCCTGTATAGGGAAAAAAGGCCTAAGTGCGTCTCCATAACGACAGAGGCTGAAGTTTGCCATGGTAACGGCCCCGAAAGTTGCTTTAGAGTTGCAAAGGCCTCTATAAAGTAGTTGGGAGAAAACACAAGTACAATTAAAGGTATATGCTATTCCTCTTTATTTTACGTTGACTTACTAGAAATTGTTAGCTTAGTACATTGAGAAGAGCTTATATTAAAAGTGGGACCCCATCTACGGGCGGATATTAATCGGATACACGTTTACAATTCGTGAAAAACGAGTCTTGTAAAACTTTATCAGAACGTTTCTGATAACCTTTATAGTGCACGCCACCTGCATGCTCTATTCTCGAAACCTGATCGCGTTGTCTTCCAGTGCACGCGGTGACACTTATCGTGACGCAACTTTCACTAAAGCCTAAGCCAGTTTACTTATCAAACTGATACCGTATGTATCGTGTTATGTTATGTATATCACATTGTCACTTCTTTTGCAAAAATAATTCCTGTTCTCCTCAGAAATCACTAAATTTATTTTGTGGATTAGTAAGAGTTTTCATTTAGGTAACATTTTTTCTTTTCATATAAGTTTTTTTGATACATATTTGACAAATCAAAAAGTGGTACAATAATATTGCAACATTTCTTTCAACATGTTACCCATAATGTTACCTATGTAATAAAACACAAACTAACCATTCTTGTCATATAATCACAATCTCCTATCCTATATGATAATTTTGTCATAATTCAGGCATTTTTTTAGGGAAATAATTTTCAAACCGCAATCATTGTATCACACATATTTGAAATATATATATATATATATATATATATATATATATATATATATATATATATATATACAGTATAATTATATATACAGTGTATAAATATATATATATATATATATATATATATATGATAGCCATTCAAAGTATGTTTT
>NC_069500.1:823636252-823673752 GCF_027579735.1 Bombina bombina | reverse complement strand
GGGGAGGGGGGGGAGAGACACAGGGGAGGAGGGGGGGAGAGACACAGGGGAGGAGGGGGGGGAGACACAGGGGAGGAGGGGGGGAGACACAGGGGAGGAGGGGGGGAGACACAGGGGAGGAGGGGGGGAGACACAGGGGAGGGGGGGGGAGAGACACAGGGGAGGGGGGGGGAGAGACACAGGGGAGGGGGGGGGAGAGACACAGGGGAGGGGGGTGGAGAGACACAGGGGAGGGGGAGACAGTATTGTTGCCAGGAATTGAGCAGTTAAGCACAGCACAGTACACAACAACAGAGTCAGACACTTAGTTGAGGAAGGCATATTCTGATTTTATTAAATACCCAAGTTATGATGCCCCTGCTACCATATAACATATATGATCATCCGATTTTCACTCACACCACACCACAGTCACACCAAGCATTGAGCAATAATAAGGCAAAGGCATAATGTCAGCTCTGAGCTCAGTGAGGGAAAAAAGGCCTTTATGACTTTCAGCCAGGCCAGCTCAGCAAACTCTCAGGAGTTCAGGGCTGCACAGCACAGAGCACACTTGGCCTGCCCTAGCTAGGATCTAACCTGGTGTCCCACGTGGCTGAGCTCCGTGTCCGCTCCGCTCCTGTCCTCCTCCTACACTCGGCTCCTCCTGGCCTGGCCCCTGGGACTGGTCACTCTTCTCCATGCCGCCGCCGGCGCCTGCAGTGGCACGCGCGCCACATAGACACAGTAGTAGTCTTGACTAGTGACTACTGACGTCTCTCCTCAAGTCCTCCAGGACCTCCTAGTTGCTCCTTCAGGCTTCAATCTCAGCCACCGCAGCTGCTGCCTGCCTGTCACTGACTGACTCAATGAGGCTGAGCTCGCTGTCAGTGTCAGGCCAGCAGCACTTTTAAATTCGGCAGAGATGGGCACGCAGTGGCAGCAGCAGAAGCTCCCTCTCTTCTTCTTCTTCCCGCTGCCCTAACAAGCCCGGTGCGACGTCACGTGACTAACACGTCACTCACTCTGTCAATCAGCAGGCAGTGCTGAATGCTGATTGGCTGAGTGATGTAGAGCTCATCATGGAGGCGGTTTAGAGAACCGCCTCCATTGGAGCTACTGAGGGCCCGGTGAGTCACCAGTGGGTGGCGCAGCTACAAGCAAAGAGAGGATTGCAATTTAAATCCATTGTTGCGCAATTATTGGAGGGCAGCGGACCGGCTCACTGCCTCCTAATTGTGCAACAAATGGAAATGCTAACTGATTTTGGCTGCTGCGCAAGCGCAGAAAAATAATATAATACTGATGTGTGTGACTGTGTACATTTTGTAAAATCGCCAATAATAATAAAAAAAAATACTTTTTTTTTATTTTAAATAAATATTATTTAAATCTTTTTTTTCCCTGATTGGACAGGGGAGGCACTGCCTCCCCTGCCTCCTATTACTGCACGTCACTGGTATATAGTATATAGTATTTGGAGGCTAGTTCAGCCAGAGTATCTGGAGTAGGTTTCTGATCTGAACCCTTACCACAAATAACAATACTACCTATGACTATCCCATGCCTATTCTTCATAGTGTTGGGACACTGAACCCAATTTTTTTTCTTTTGTGATTCAGATAGAGCATGCACTTTTAAGCAATTTTCTAATTTACTCTTATCAAATTTTCTTCCTTCTCTTGGTATCTTTTATTTGAAATGCAAGAATGTAAGTTTAGATGCCAGCCCATTTTTGTTGAATAACCTGGGTTATTCTTGCTGATTGGTGGATAAATTCATCCACCAATAAAAAAGTGCTGTCCAGAGGTATGAAACAAAAAAGAAGCTTAGATGCCTTCTTTTTCAAATATTTTCTTTTTCAAATAAAGATAGCAAGTGAACAAAGAAATATTGATAATAGGAGTAAATTAGAAAGTTGCTTAAAATTGCATGCTCTATCTGAATCACAAAATAAAAAATTTGGGTTCAGTGTCCCTTTAAGCTATTAACCCCTTCACCCAAAAATACGTGTATATATACATTGTGTTCTACTTTGCCTATCATAACGCACAACGTATATATACGACTGAGCTACAGGAATGTCCAGCAGTCTAATACCCCGTGCTCCAGCCTCCCACTTCAAAACTAATATTTTTTCTTTCTGCAGACTCTCCCGATCCCATTACCAAAATCTTATATCCCAAACGCATATTAAACAAATACATATGGAATGGGACAAATCCTAGAGTGGATAAATCTACTCAATGCCACCCCAAACCGAGTGGTGGCCTAGGGGTCCCCTGTATATCGAAGTATAGAATGTCAGTGGTTCTCCAGGGAGTGGTAGATTGGTGCCGAAATGGATCACAAAAAGAATGGGTACAATTGGAAAATTATATCCTTCAAGAGAGGCAGTTGGGGGACCTGTGCTGGTTACCGAGGTCAGCTTGACCTAAGGTGGCTGATAAATATCCCATTATTGAGGAAGTTTATCATGTATGGTGCCTAATTCTTAAATCACCCCAACCCATTGCCCCTGTGTCATCACCAATCACACCCATGCTCACTGACATCTCTCTACCCTTCAGTAGTTATTTTAAGTTTAATGGAATACCTTCCATTAGAGATACTATGGCCTACTTTTTGGCATTAGATGGCAGCTCCCTGAAGGATAGAGAGAATTTGATGGAATACGGACAAAGACTGTTCTTTCACTGGTTTCAATATTTTCGGCTTAGTCATGTCCTCTCCACTCATCCTGATAAGAAAAATATTGTAAGACAAAGACTCACATTTAAATTATTATGCTATGGAAATTCCCCCACAAGAGGTATAATCTCCCTGATTTATAAGACACTAACTTTACCACCCCCTACACATTTGCCCTCCTACACTCTCTGATCTCTTATCCGCCCCCCTCATATTTTAGGAATGGAACTCCATTTTCACCATACTGCTAAGGCATCTATTTCAGCAACCATTCTAGAAACCAATTATAAACTCCTAATGTGATGGTATTTAACCCCACACAGGGTAAAAGCAATATTCCCCACTACATCAGATGCTGGAGGGGATGTGGTGAAGCAAGGCACCTTGCTACATATCTGTTGGCTGTGTCCCATGTTGGTACCTTTTTTGGTCACAGGTGATAATTGAAATCAATTCCCTACTCACCAACAATATTATTATGACCCCTCCATTACTTTGATCCACAAACTAATCCCCAAACTCACTAAAATGCACAACTGCGCCTTACTCCTTCTTTTAAATAGTGCAAAGCAGGTTATACCCAGACACTGTAAATCACCCATAATACCAACTATCCAGGAATGGTATCGGCAAATACATTACACCTTCTCTTTGGAAAAACTACACTACCAGATGGCAGACCAATTACACCTATATTTTGGGATTGCTGAATTGTTGCATATCCAGTTATAAGGATTCATTTAAATTACGCTTTTTTTTTTTTTTTTCTTTTTAGTCGATATTGTCATATTCATTAACAGGATGTAAACCTATTTTATGTATCGAATTTAGTCATGGAGATGTTTATCTTTTTTTATTTTATTTTCATTTTCTCTTATTCTTCTCTCTTGTTCTCTTTCCTTTTTCCGATGATTTGTATTTGTATGTTATATTTCTGCCCCAGCAGCAAGCACCTCTTTATTAATACGTTTGATTAATGCAATGGATGCCAGTTTTAATGGACTTATCAGAATTATAATTGCCCTGGAGGACTCCTGTTCCATGCATGGTGTTTAAAGGGACAGTAAAGTAAAAAAAAAATCTTTCATGATTTAAATAGGGTATGTCATTTTAAACAACTTTCCAATTTACTTTTATTACCAATTTTGCTTTGTTATCTTGGTATTCTTAGTTGAAAGCTAAATCTAGGAGGTTTATGTGCTAATTTCTTAGACCTTGAAGACTGCCTCTAATCTGAAAGCATTTTGACAGTTTTTCACCACTAGAGGGCGTTAGTTCATGTTTTTCATATAGATAACATTGAGCTCAGGAACGTGAAGCTCTTAGGAGTCATCACTGATTGGCTAAAAATGCAAGTCTGTCAAAAGAACTGAAATAAGGGGGCAGTTTGCAGAGGCATAGATACAAGGTAATCACAGAGGTAAAAAGTATATTATTATAACTGTGTTGGTTATGCAAAATTGGGGAATGGTTAATAAAGGGATTATCTATCTTTTTAAACAACAAAAAATCTGGTGTTTACTGTCCCTTTAATGTCCATTTTTCTTGTCGCTGTTGTGTTGTAACAGAAAATTATTTTAAAAAATATAAAAATTTTCATAGCAGATCCATTATATCCACTTTCCTAAGATTTTGTCCCTAATTGGGTCTCTTGGTGTGAAGACTATATCATCTACAGACAAAGCTTTTTGCAAATTCAATTGCAGCAGTTTGCAATTTGGGTCCCAGGTGCCAGTGCAAACTAATGACTGCAAAAACCCTCCCTATATTCAAAGTATACATATGTCCACAGCACCTTGAAGTAGAAATTCTCCTTTTTTTGGATTACAGATGGTAAAACACTGCAACGTTTCGGGTATCACCCTTAATCATGCATCATCTGATGCATGATTAAGAGTGATACCCGAAACGTTGCATAGTTTTATCGTCCATAACCCAATAATGGAGAATTTCTACTTCAAGGTGCTGTGGACATATGTATACTTTGCAAATTCAAATTGATATTCCAATAACATTTGTCTTATTGATCACATGTAAAGGGATATCACCAGCGCCAAAAATGCTACCACACAAGCTCCTAGTTGCAAGATCTGTCAACCAGATCTCAAATAAGAATCAATATATGGCTATGAAGGAGCGCTTACAAAACCCCCCAATGGGGTTCCTAGCTGAAGGTGGAGTCAACGGGAACACCAAAATGACAACAAAATAACAAATAAGAATGGATGTGAATTTAAAAACAATATATTTATTCTAAACCCTAAACATACAATATATGTACATATATCCTAAAAACTTCTAAAAATTCCCATAGATAAAATGAGAGATAAAAACTGTAACCGGGATTCCTTTCGGGTTCCTCAGTTCTCTTAAAGGCGTGGTTCTATGTCCTATGCAGACTGTACATATGTCATAGGATGTTAAATCAACTGATAGATTGAGTTAATGATACATTGCCCTATGAGCGGCAGCCTTTATACAATTCTTGTTGTGCTGTGCACAATACCTTAGGTGGTATCCTCAAAAACAACTATATAGCATAAGAATACAACCAATAAAGGTTATAAATATAAAGTGAATACAAAATTATATAGTGTTAAATGATATCCAAATGAGTCCAAATAAATCCAAATTTATCCAGTGAAAAAATTCAAGAGTTGTGATTAATCCAAAAATTAGTGCTGCAAAAAGTGTGTGTGTGTGTGTGTATATATATATATATATATATATATATATATATATATATATATATATCTCTATATATATCTCTATATATCTCTATATATACAAAATTCCAAATGAACTCTGCACTCACTCCACTGTACAACCGCCCAGGGTGCATCCAATGCCACAGTGTGCCTTCACAAATATCCAAAAAATGAGAGCACTCACCAGGACTTAACACTTTAAAGCAATCACAGCTTTATTTTAACAAAGTGACGTTTCGAGGATTCTAACCTCGTCCTCAGACTTTACAATTGTGTACATACCTCAATTCTTTTAAACCCTCCACCGACTATCACCGCGATACCGGAAGTCACCCGGCGTCCTGTGCGCAAAACTGCGCATGTCCAGAGCGTCGGCATGGCAACCGGCCGCGGTGTACATTAAAAACAAAAATGTGAATACAAATGGTTACAATACAGAGCTATTCAATTGTTGCAATATTCTCAATGCACTTAACATCCTAACAATGCGTACTACTATCTATTTCAAGTGTTATATAACTAAAACACTTAACATCCCAACGATGCGTGTTAATATCCCTTTCAAAAGTTACATAACTGTTTATATCTATAAAGCTGGGAATTGGTATGGATTTAATTCCTAGTCTTATATCAAACCTACCACTACGTATGGCTGTGTTAGCAATCATAATACAATATTCAGATTATTACTAATTTAAGATAATACTCCCTAAACTTATTGCTTATTATTTCCAATACTATTCTAATTGCCACTATAGTGTTATAAGTAGGAATCTATTTCACAAATAACAGTGCCAGTCCAGGTTGGTATTCAAACCTCCGGGCACCAAAGTGCCCAGATTGAAGATCCACCTGGACTCGCACTGCAACAGGAGTCTATCTCTATCACCCCCCCTAGTCGGGGGTGGAATGTGATCTATGATCACGTATCTCAAGTCAGCAACCGTATGGCCAGTCAGCGCAAAATGTCGTGCCACGGGTTGGTCAGACCCCTTGTTTTTTATGGCCAGTCGAATGGCTGCACGATGATTGGCCATACGGGTGCGCAAGTCATCAATAGTCTTCCCAACATAGAATAACCCACACGGACAGTGTAATAAATACACGATATGTGTCGTCGTGCAGGTTACTCTATGTCGGATAGTATATCTACGATTAGTGGTAGGATGAACAAAGAATTTTGCGTTAGACAAACCACTACATGTAGTGCATCCCGCACACTTATAGCATCCAGGTTTTTTAGTCTGTAGCCAGTTAGATTTTTCGTAACACTGTACAGGGTCAACCTTCACCAGAATGTCCCGTAGAGAACGTGATCTTCTAAAGCCTACTTGTGGGTATCTAGAACCCTTGAATGGCAGATTTGTATCACTTTCCACGATATTCCAGTTCTTTTTTACCAATCTTTGTAGGTTCTGCTTGTCTGAAGTGTACGTGGTCGTCAGTATCATCCTTCTCTCTTCATCCCCTTTTGGCACAGTTCGTAAAGCTGTATCTTGATCCATGGAGGCAAATTTCTGGAAGTGTTGGTTGATCTGTTTCTCTTGGTAGCCCCTCTGTAAGAATCGTGTTTTCATTTCTATCAACTGTTGCTGGGCATTACTCTGTTTGCTGTTATTTCGCATAACCCGCTTAAATTGAGAGATAGGTAGAGCCTTCTTTAGTGATGGAGGATGGCAGCTAGTAGCCTCCAACAATGAGTTCCTATCCGTCTCCTTTTTGTACAAAGTTGTACCCAACATACCATCTTCCATAAATATTCGCAGGTCGAGGAAATCTACTGATGTAGAGCTTTTGGTCATCTTAAATTGTAGATTGGGATTAATGGTGTTTAATACACTATGCCAATCATCTAATTCTTCCTCCGTACCCGACCATAGAATGATCAGATCATCTATGTAGCGTTTGAAATATTTAATGTGTTGGTGTAGAAATAGATCCGTATCTCTTTCTTCAAATTCCGCCATAAATAAATTGGCGTACGATGGGGCCATGTTCGACCCCATCGCCGTCCCTTGTAGTTGTAAAAAGAATGATTTCTCGAACTTGAAGTAATTTCTACTGAGGCAAAGATCCAATAATTCCAGGATTAACTCTACTGGTGGTCCCACGTATGGGTATCGGTTCAATTGTTTGCGAACTGCCACCATCCCCTGATCGTGTGGGATGGAAGTATATAGACTAACAACATCCAATGTTGCCAGTATGATAGGTTGATTGATTGTGGGAAACGATTTGATCTCTTTGATCAGACTAATAGAGTCCAACAGAAACGAAGGCATATTGCGGACACATGGTTGGAGTATACTATCCAGAAATACTGCTAACGGTTGTAAGAGGGATTCTATGGAGGACACGATAGGTCTGCCCGGTGGGCGGTTTGGGTGCTTATGGATCTTCGGCAGTGTATAGAAAGCAGGAACCCTTGGAAACTTCACTTCCATAAAGTTCCTTTCTTGTTTAGTCAACCAGCCATTCCCAAATGCTCAATCCAAAACTTCATCTATTTGTTTCTTGAACAATATAGTAGGATTGTAGGTCAGTTGTTTATATGTAGCCGTGTCCCTCAGCTGGGAGAGTATTTCTTGCTGGTAATAAGTATAATCCATTAAGACCAGTGCGCCTCCCTTATCGGCCTCCCTAAAGATCAGATCTTTATTTGTGCTCAAGTTATCCAGTGTCCTCTTCTCTTCTTTGGTCAAGTTGTTTCTGCAATCAGATTTCGCCGATGTACACATTTTATCTGTGTCATCCAATAGTAGTCTACTATATGTTTTGATACTAGGATTTGTACTTGAACAATCATAAGTGGGATGTTAAGTGTTTTAGTTATATAACACTTGAAATAGATAGTAGTACGCATTGTTAGGATGTTAAGTGCATTGAGAATATTGCAACAATTGAATAGCTCTGTATTGTAACCATTTGTATTCACATTTTTGTTTTTAGTGTACACCGCGGCCGGTTGCCATGCCGACACTCTGGACATGCGCAGTTTTGCGCACAGGACGCCGGGTGACTTCCGGTATCGCGGTGATAGTCGGTGGAAGGTTTAAAAGAATTGAGGTATGTACACAATTGTAAAGTCTGAGGACGAGGTTAGAATCCTCGAAACGTCACTTTGTTAAAATAAAGCTGTGATTGCTTTAAAGTGTTAAGTCCTGGTGAGTGCTCTCATTTTTTGGATATATATATATATATATATATATATATATATATATCTATCAAAAATCAACAATCTAAAAAATAAAATATAAAAAATACGTTGAAAAACAGTGTTTGAGGAAAAAAAAGTATAAATCCAGCCAAAAATATTGTGCTAGTAGCAAAAGGTGTACACCTAAAAAATGTGTGAACGTTATCTCGCAAAAAATATAAAAATGTGTCAAAGCAGACTTATCTTGGATCCTAAACTGTGAAAAATGAGTGGTATGTCCAAAATATTATCCTAAATGAATATATCCTTAATTATGATGCTTTACAAATTTTCTTTAAATGTGATGCTTTGTGATTGGTTCCTCTATAGGTGTTTCTGATCCAAGTGAAGTATTCCCATAGCATAAAATATCTTCAGTATCCTATATAAAAGTAAACAAACATAGTGCAATAATGCTACTACAATTGTGCTAAAATAGGTATTGAACTCGCCAAAATTAGAGCCTGAGCCGTTATATCAGTAGTCTACGTGTTTCGATCCTTAGGGATCTTTCTCAAGACTTATTGATCACCTTAATAGCTTGAGCCAACACTATGAATAGGTATATCATACCAAAGAGAAATATAAACTGATAGTCTTATCTGTGTGGGTCCCAGAACTACTGTGTCTCTCAATAGCGCAAATACAAGTGTCAAGATATGCTGACAAACAGCGTTTGATTTGGTGCACTTTGGTATGGTGCTTGTCAAGCTGGGCCAGGTAGGTTAATCATCTGTTAAAGTCAGTGTATACTCAGCTGGTGTCGGCAAAGTATCTGTAAGCCTGTTGTGCTCGATGTGATGTACCTCTAGAGCCGCTGGGGGGGTTGCCGAGTGCCAATCAGTGGCGTGCTGGTGAGCGTCTCATCTCTCCAAATCGTCCCTGTCTTGACTGTATCGGTCAAGCGATAATCAGTGGTCAGATGCGCTTCATCAGAGATCACAGGTGTCCCCCAGGTAAGTGCTTAAAAAGGAGCATCACCCAATGGAAAAAAAGAAAGGGAAAAAAACTTCAGTATGTGGAAATGTAGGGGTACAAGTAGTATGACGGCATAGTGGGCTGGGATAAAAAAAGT
This sequence comes from Bombina bombina, assembly GCF_027579735.1. Taxonomy (NCBI): domain Eukaryota; kingdom Metazoa; phylum Chordata; class Amphibia; order Anura; family Bombinatoridae; genus Bombina; species Bombina bombina. The sequence continues at coordinate 823,664,103 of NC_069500.1, read as the reverse complement.
CAAAGATAATAGCAGAATAAGACAATATGCTATCTTATTTTATTTTTCTATTTGTTTTTTAGTTTTTTTAGTCTGACCTTCAGCATAGTCATCTCATCTACTCCTCTTTGCATACATATCCAACTTTTTTTTAATAATGTTTTACATTTTTATTTGTTATCACTAAGTGTATTCCTTTATGCCTTACCCCCTATGAGGAATTGTTTGCATATTGTCTTATTCTACTATTATCTTGGTTTCATTATCCCAGCCCCCTATGCCGTCATACTGGGAAAGTCTTAGGTACTGCTGTTATTTATGTGTAGAAGGTCAAAAAAGGAGGATCCAGCATTAGGCATTCTATGTTTTCCTTTTTCTTTCTGTTTTGATCATTGCTTAATATTTTGTGTTTAATCTTTATCGCTATTGAATATATACTTCATTTGTTTTCTATTTGAGATGATCTATGTGACACTTACCGACTCTCACTCCCTCCTATCACTCTTTTCATTTTCCCACTTTCATTAATCAGTTCTTATTTTAACTTTTGTCACGTAGATAGCATCACGTACAGACGTTAATCACTATGTGCACTAATGACTATTTGAAGTTGCTTTCTGTTTTTCCATTGGTGATGCTCCTTTTTAAGCACCTACCTGGGGGACACCTGTGATCTCTGATGAAGCGCATCTGAGCATGCGTGAAACGCGTTAACTCTTCCACTGTGTGTGTGTGTGTAACACTTACAAGCTTGAATAAACCACTTGTTCCTTCAGATATCCTATTCCTCTCTTCTTTCTTTTCTATGAAGAATAGGAATTGGAAAGTCTTAGGTACTGCTGTTATTTATGTGTAGAGGGTCAACAAAGGAGGATACTTAAACATATGACACAGCGATGCAGGGTAAGGTAGAAAACACTGTCTTTTCTTTCTGGAATGTGTTTTTATAGGGTAAGTCTCATCTTCTATTAATAAAATTGATTAAATGAAAAACTTAACCATTTCACTGCTGAACCCTAAATTTTATACATGGGCAAATCAATCACCAATACTAAATGTCTCTATTGCTTACAAGAAAATCTCAATTTATACTTATTTTTATGTGTGTGTGTGTGTGTGTGTATATATATATATATATATATATATATATATATATATATATATATATATATATATATATATATATATATATAAAATCAGGTACAAAATCAATACATCGACATATATATAATCAGGTACAAAATCAATACATCGACATATATATAATCAGGTACAAAATCAATACATCGACATAAAAAATATAAAAAGACATAAAAATAGCTAGTACCATCAGATCAAGCCGTAGCCGTGTATATACATACACACACACTAGAGTGTGTCACTTGTTTCAGCTCTGAATATAATTTCACAGGGAATATATGTATAACAATTTATTTCTCTATATATTTTTTTCTATTTCCTACTTGGATAATATAATTTATAATTAAATTATAGAGAATCTATAGGGAAAACCCCTATATTGACTTCTTATGCATAACATATTTCCTGAATTTGATACCAGGGTCTTCAACTTGTGTATCTAATATACTGTTTGGCCTTCTAGAATATCAAGCTTACTCCCTCCCCTACGTGGAACATGTACGACTTCAATTGCATTCTATCTAAATGTTTACACATTTTTATTATGTTTCTCTATAAAAAGTGTGGGGACAGTGTTGAACAAGTGACATCATTCCTTTATATATCCTAAATGTTCTCAAATTCTTATTTGGACATCCTTAGTGGTAAGCCCAGCATATTATTTTGAATGTTGAGCACATTCTATTAAATAGATAACATGTATAGTAGCTTTTACTGTTTTGAATAAAGGAAATGTATTGTATTATAACCAGGTGCTGTTAACCGCAGATTGTGGAACTTGCCAAAATTTTGGCAAGTAATTCCCTGTCTCCAATTACCTAATTGCACTCCGCTGGGGACAATTTCTTAGAGAAGAAACCGCACGGATGCAAGGAATCCTCAGGCGTAGGATGTTGAGACAATAGGGCGCCTATTCGTGTCTTAGACACATCGACCTGTAGAATCAAAGGCAGAGTAGGGTTGAGATGAGCCAGAACCGGGGCGGCAGCAAAGGCAGTTTTCAGACTCTTTTTACGGGTCATGCCAGTCATAGGTTTGACCAAGGAAAAAAAGTTTTTAACCCCTTAATGACCAGAGCACTTTTCCATTTTCTGTCAGTTTGGGACCAAGGCTATTTTTACATTTTTGCAGTGTTTGTGTTTAGCTGTAATTTTCCTCTTACTCATTTACTGTACCCACACATATTATATACCGTTTTTCTCGCCATTAAATGGACTTTCAAAGGATACCATTATTTTCATCATATCTTATAATTTGCTATAAAATAAAATACAAAATATGAGGAAAAAATGGGGAAAAAACACACTTTTTCTAACTTTGACCCCACACATCTACAACCACCAAAAAACAACCATGCTAAATAGTTTCTAAATTTTGTCCTGAGTTTAGAAATACCCAATGTTTACATGTTCTTTACTTTTTTTGCAAGTTATAGGGCAATAAATACAAGTAGCACTTTGCTATTTCCAAACCACTTTTTTTTTTCAAAATTAGCGCTAGTTACATTGGGACACTGATATCTTTCAGGAATCCCTGAATATCCATTGACATGTATATAATTTTTTTTAGAAGACAACCCAAAGTATTGATCTAGGCCCATTATGGTATATTTCATGCCACCATTTCACCGCCAAATGCTATCAAATAAAAAAAAATCGTTCACTTTTTCACAATTTTTTTTCACAAACTTTAGGTTTCTCACTGAAATTATTTACAAACAACTTGTGCAATTATGGCATAAATGGTTGTAAATGCTTCTCTGGGATCCCCTTTGTTCAGAAATAGCAGACATATATGGCTTTGGCGTTGCTTTTTGGTAATTAGAAGGCCGCTAAATGCCACTGCGCACCACACGTGTATTATGCCCAGCAGTGAAGGGGTTAATTAGGGAGCATGTAGGGAGTGTCTAGGATTAATTTTAGCTTTAGTGTAGTAGACAACCCCAAGTATTGATCTAGGCCCATCTTGATATATTTCATGCCACCATTTCACCGCCAAATGCTATCAAATAAAAAAAAAATGTTAAATTTTTCACAATTTTAGGTTTCTCACTGAAATTATTTACAAACAGCCTGTGTAATTATGGCACAAATGGTTGTAAATGATTCTCTGGGATCCCCTTTGTTCAGAAATAGCAGACATATATGGCTTTGGCGTTGCTTTTTGGTAATTAGAAGGCTGTTAAATGCCGCTGCGCATCACACGTGTATTATGGCTAGCAGTGAAGGGGTTAATGAAGTAGTTTGTAGGGAGCTTGCAGGGTTAATTTTAGCTTTAGTGTAGAGATCCCAAACAGCTTCCTTCCCTCCCTTACCCCACAATTGTCCCCGCCATCTTAAGTACTGGCAGAAAGTCTTCCAGTACTAAAATAAAAGGTGTGTGTGTGTGTATGTATGTATATATATATATATATATATATATATATATATATATATATATATATATATATATATATATGTATGTATGTGTATATATATGTATGTATGTGTATATATATGTATGTGTATATATATATATATATATGTATGTGTATATATATATATATATATATATATATATGTATGTGTGTGTATATATATATATATATTTATTATTGCATATTTACATATGCTGCTGTGTAGTATTCCCCCCCCCCCCAAACAGCTCTCTAACCCTCCCCCTCTGCCTTATTGGGGGCCATCTTGGGTACTGGCAGCTGTCTGCCAGTACCCAGTTTGCAGAAAATAAATGTGTTTTTTTATTCCTTTTTACCCTTTTTTGCTGTAGTGTAGCTTCCCCCCCCCCCAGAGCAACCTAATACCCCCTGATTTATTATTTTATAAAAAAAAAAATTGTTATCATAACTATTCACTTAAACTATTTCTGTAGTGTAGCGGTTCCCACCCGCTCCGTCCCCGTGCACGCGCCCACCCCCGCCCCCCTCCACATCAGAAGGCCCATCGATGGCCGCCACCCGCCTCCCACACCGGCTCCCACCCACCAACGATACCGGCCATTGATGTCCGGTGCAGAGAGGGCCACAGAGTGGCTCTCTCTGCATCGGACGGCCAAGGAAGGTTATTGCAGGATGCCTCGAGGCATCACTGCAGTAACCGGAAAGCAGCTGGAAGCGAGCAGGATCGCTTCCATCTGCTTTCCAAACTGAGGACGTGCAGGGTACGTCCTCGGTCGTTAACTGTTTTGTTTTGTTTTTTTAGGACGTACCCTGCACGTCTTTGGTCTTAAGGGATTAATAAACTTTTTATAGTAATTGGTAAAGCCCAAAAAATGTTTAATAGACCGAAGTCCAACTGGACAAGGACCCTGCAGATATATATACAGGTGGCCCTCGGTTTAAGCCGGTTCAATTTGCACCGTTTCAGAATAACAACCTTTTTTTTTTTAGTCATGTGACTGCTATTGAAAAGCATTGAGAAAGCAGTGCATTGATTAAAATAGCCAGTAGGTGGAGCTGTCCGCTTGTGTTGCAGCAAAGATACACACAAGCAGGCTGAAACGAATCGGTGTAGCTAGCTAGACATGAGCTATCAAGCAGTTTTTATAGGAACAAGATCTTCCCGTCTATAAATCAGTCCAGATTGGAATGCATAAAAGGAACTGTTTGCAGAAAAATGCAAGTAAAGTCTGTGTTGTGTGATTATTTCATAAGGTATATAATGCAGTTTAGCAAATGTTTTTGTTCATTTAACTTAGTTTTAATATATATTCTGTGTTGTGTGATTATTTGATACTGTTTATAATGCTGTTTAGCATTTGAAGTCTTCATTTCAAAGCTTTAAAAATAATGTATTAGGTGTTACTTATGACAATTTTGAGAGGGGCCTGGAACCTAACTCCCTCACTTCCCATTGACTTACATTATAAACTGGGTTTCAATTTACAACGGTTTCGATTTACAACCATTTCTTCTGGAACCTAACCCCGGCGTAAACTGAGGGCTACCTGTATGTATGTATGTATGTATGTGTGTGTGTGTGTGTGTGTGTGTGTATATGTGTATGTGTGTGTGTATGTATATATGTATGTATGTGTGTATATATATATATATATATATATATATATATATATATATATATATATATATATATATATATATATATATATATATATATATATATATATATTTACAAAAAAAATGCACTCCCAGGACTTTCTGTGTGAAATAACAAGGTTATTTTAATGGAACGTTTTCGGGAATATAGACACCTTCCATTACTATGCCTTGGGTTCTGTCACACATACTCCCCGCCAGCTCAGACCTAGTGGGGTGAGCGACCATGGCCAAAAGTGTATGCATACGTGAAAGACCATCAGCATTACCCTGATTACTTCCTGCCCTGTGTTCTACTGAGAAGAGATAGGGTTGCAAACTAAGGAACCAGCGTGTAACTACTATTATTATCCTTATTTTGACTCATCCATTTGAGAGGTGCATGATCAGTAACTAGTCCTAAATTTTCTGCCCAACAAATAATATTTGAGAGTTTCAAAAGCCCATTTAATTGTTAGACACTCCTTTTCAACAATCGAATAGTTCTTTTCTCTAGGTTGAAGTTTCCGGCTCAGGTATAGTATTGGGTGCTCTTCACTTTGACTTTCCTGGGAAAGCACTGCTCCAAGCCCTACATCAGAGGCATCCGTCTGTAAAACAAACTCCTTTGAAAAATCAGGGGTGACTAACACTGGTTGTCTACAGATGGCTTCCTTGAGATTTTGAAATGCCTGTTCAGCTTCAGAGGACCATTTCACTATTACTGGAGCTTTTGCTTTAGTGAGGTCAGTTAAAGGACCCGCTATAGTAGCAAAGTTGGAGATAAACCTTCTGTAGTAGCCAACAAGCCCAAGAAATGTTCTGACCTGTTTCTTCGTCATAGGTCGTGGCTAATTCCTTATGTCTTAACTTTAGCAAGTTGTGGCTTCACTATTCCTCTTCCAATGGAATAGCCAAGATACTTGGCCTCCTCCAAGCCAATGATACATTTACTCGGATTTGCTGTCAGACCGGCATTTCTTATGGAATTAAGGACAGCTTGCACTTTTGGCAAGTGAGACTCCCAATCTTCGCTATGTATCACCATGTCATTTAAGTAAGCTGCAGTATAATGAGCATGTGGCCTTAAGATCCGGTCCATCATTCTTTGAAATGTTGCTGGAGCACCATGTAGGCCAAAAGGTAACACCTTGTATTGGAAGAGCCCATCTGGAGTAGAGAAGGCAGTCTTTTCCTTTGCCCGTCCTGTAAGCGCCACTTGCCAATAACCCTTGGTCAAATCCAATGTGGTAAGGTACCTGGCTCTCCCGAGTCTCTCCACAAGTTCATCAACCCTTGGCATGGGGTATGCATCAAACTTGGATATTGCATTCAGCTTCCGGTAATCATTACAAAACCTGATTGTGCCATCAGGCTTTGGTACAAGCACAACTGGGCTACTCCAGTCACTTTGGAATTCTTCAATTACCCCAAGGTCCAGCATTTTCTTTACTTCCAATTTGATTGCTTCCCTCCGGGCTTCAGGTATTCTATATGGCTTTAGATTTATCCTTTTTCCCGGTTCAGTGACAATGTCATGCTCTATTATCGTAGTTCTTCCTGGGACTGAGGAGAAAACATCTTTGATTAATCGGACATCTTTATTTATTCCAACAAATTTAATGTCTCCATTCAATACATTATATATTCATGCATTTTTGGACGATCAACCTAAACACTAAACAACCACCAAAACACACTAAACATAATAAGAAAAAAAAATTCTCTCTTTCTCTCTCTTTCTTTCTCTTTCTTTCTCTTTCTTTCTCTTTCTTTCTCTTTCTTTCTCTTTCTTTCTCTTTCTTTCTCTTTCTTTCTCTTTCTTTCTCTTTCTTTCTCTTTCTTTCTCTTTCTTTCTCTTTCTTTCTCTTTCTTTCTCTTTCTTTCTCTTTCTTTCTCTTTCTTTCTCTCTCTCTTTTTTTCTCTCTCTCTTTTTTTTCTCTCTCTCTTTTTTTCTCTCTCTCTTTTTTTCTCTCTCTTTTTTTTTCTCTCTCTTTTTTTTCTCTCTCTCTTTTTTTCTCTCTCTCTTTTTTTCTCTCTCTCTTTTTTTCTCTCTCTCTTTTTTTCTCTCTCTCTTTTTTTCTCTCTCTCTTTTTTTCTCTCTCTCTTTTTTTCTCTCTCTCTTTTTTTCTCTCTCTCTTTTTTTCTCTCTCTCTTTTTTTCTCTCTCTCTTTTTTTCTCTCTCTCTTTTTTTCTCTCTCTCTTTTTTTCTCTCTCTCTTTTTTTCTCTCTCTCTCTTTTTTTCATCAGAGGGAAAATGTAAAGTCGATTGTTCTATCATATATATATATATATATATATATATATATAAGTAGACCATTTTTGAGTTGAGGAAATTTGGGGGCCGATGAAGCTTTCCACATTCTAAGAATAAGAGTGCGACCTATTAATATTATTGTATTGATAAGTTTAAAGTTCTTAGGGGCCCCACAATATTTGGCCAGAAAAAAAATCTCGATTGGTCTTATTGTGTAATCTAAACGTAATTTCTCATTCATCCAGTGTAGAACTTTTTGCCAGAACTGAAAGATTTTTGGGCACTCCCACAAGCAAGGTAATACATCTGCATGTGGAAAGCTGCATCTGGAACAATACACCGGATTTTTATACCATTTAGATAGGACTTCTGGGGTGAGATACGTACGAAGACTAATCTTCATTTTGGATTCCCTCCATGATGTTGGTACCCAAGTCTGATCTATTATTTTAAAGCTAGATGTTATAGTTTGTTCTTGTATATCTGGAAATTTATTAGACCATTTCGCCGCCATATCCTTAATCTGCATATTTGAAGATTTTTGAATTAATAAACTATAGAGGGGAAAAATAGCATATATCCCTGCTCGATAACTAGTGATTCTACTGTTAAGTTCACCCAAGGACAAATCCGAACCATATTTTTGTATTGGTTCATTAATAAAGGGTCTCACTTGTAAATAGGCATAGAATTCCCGTGCCAGTAAGTCGAACACCGAGGCTATATCTGTATAAGTAATAGGGAAACCATCTGCACCCACGATTTGGCTTGTCAGTTTCAGGTCTTTCACAGCCCAATTCTTAAAGACTTTATTCGAAATTCCGGGGCTAAAATTTGGATTGCCCCTAATGGGTGTAAGAATTGCGAAACATATGCGGGAAGATCTAACTCCGTGCACAGTTTCTGCCATGCGGCAATAATATTTTTAAAAGTACTTAAGAAAAAAATGTTCAAAGGGAGTGAGGTTAATGGGCAGTGTATTAGGGCTTCAAGTTGAAATGGGGAAACCAAGCCAGATTCCCACTTATATGATGAAATTTGATCTTTTTTGGTAATCCAATCTATAGCGAATCTTGCCAATACCACCAAATTATATGCTTGTATATTGGGTAAAACTAAGCCAGCTGCCGTTTTCAAATTCATGAAACGATGAATAGCTATACGCGGTTTGGATTTTTGCCACAAGAATTTTGAACAAGCTTTGTTATAACTAACAATATCAGCCTTATGTATTAGTAATGGAATATTTTGAAAGATATATATATATATATACTATACAATAGTTTGGGAAAAAGTAGCGTTTTAATCAATGCTACACGTGCTGATAAAGAGATAGGCAGAAAAGCCCTTTTTTTTTTTTTTACACTTCTCTAAATTAGGTGTAAGATTCAATTTGTATTGAAATTGTAATTCATCTGGGTTATTAGTCAATTTAAGACCTAAGTAAGTATTTTGAGTTACTTCAGTAAAAGGATGATTGATACTAGTTCTTGGCCTTTTATCTATCCAGAGAAGTTCAGATTTTAAAATATTGACCTTATACCCCGAGATTGATCCGAATCTAAAAAAGATATTTTGTAATATTGGTAAGGTCTTTTGAAGATCGGACAAGAATAGTAAGAGGTCGTCCGCGTATAATAGCAGAGTTATTTTCTGGCCTGCTACTGTAATACCCTTGAGTTCTTGCCGTAACATTATTGCTAATGGTTCCAATGAAATATTAAATAATAAAGGAGAGAGAGGGCAACCCTGCCGGGTCCCTCTCTTTAAAATGAACGGATTGGAAATCCTATTATTAATTATGATGGATGATGAAGGGGCGTTATAAATCAGTTGAATAAACTTGTTAAAATGCCCTGTCATCCCAAATTGTTCAAGCGAGAAGAACAGATGATCCCAAGCTATCCGATCGAAGGCCTTCTCTGCATCGACCGTAAGCATGGCCTTGTCTGATGGTTCAACATGTCTGGAAACCCTGTACTTGTTCCAAAAAAAATCCAGAAGCAACAGAACTTTCCTTGTGTTTTTTTATAGGATTTCTCCTGGGCATAAATCCAGATTGATTTTCATGGATTACATCTCCGATATGCGGCTTAAGCCGGTTGGCTAATATGGCAGTTAAAAGTTTATAATCGGTATTTAAAACGGAGATAGGCCTATACGAACTGTGCAGCTCGGGGTCCTTGTACTTTTTTAATAACGAAATGTTGGCAGCAGCAAAATATGGTGAACATGTAACACAATCAGAAAAATAATAGTTAAATAACTTATTCAGTATAGGTATAATCTGGATATGCAATATTCTGTAGAATTCTATAGGTAGAGCATCCGGCCCCGCAGCTTTATTTAATTTAGCATTTTTGATAACTGTCAAGATCTCATTTTCAGTAATGGGGGCATTAATTTCCCGCATTATCGCCTAAGATAACCTAGGAATCTTAATTTTATTCCAGAATTCTTTCTTATTAGTTAAATTAGGATTTTCACATGTGTATAAATTACTAAAATATTAAAAAAATATTTTTTCAATGTCCTTTTGATTAGTAAATCTTTCCATACCGTGCTTAATTGCTGGAATAGCGTTCTTAGAAACCGTTTTAGTGATTCTAGCTAAAAACTTCGCTGATCTTCCCATATGTCCTCAATAGATAGCTTTAATTCTAAGATCCTCTTGAATAGTATCCTGTTTAAGTTGAATATCCCGTGCGGTTTTTGCCTTAACATATAAGCCCCACGAAAACTGTTTGGATTATCTATCTATATAGCCTCTAAAAGCATTTTTAACTTGATTAGCTAACTGAATATTAACACGATTGTGTTTTTTCCTTAAATGACACATATGAGATTTAATCTCCCCGCCCAAGACCGCTTTGGCCGTCTCCCAAAACACTTCTGTTTTATCTAAATAATCCACATTGTTATTACAGAATTCTGAAAATCTACTGTTAAGCCATTTTTGAAAGTTAACATTATTAATTAAATGTTTGGGGAAATATATATTATTATTGCGTGGTCCTATCAGGTAACTTAGAATTGCATTTTAAGGATACGGCGGCATGATCGGAAAGAACGATATCTTCTATGCTTCCCATGTTAAATTGAATAAAGAGTCGGATATAAGAAATAGTCTATCCTAGCTAACGAATGATGTGCTTTGGACATACACGTGTATGTCTGGCTATCTGGATTCTGTACTCTCCAAATATCTATTAAACCTAATTGGAAAAGAAATTTTTGTAAGATACAAACTTTTCTGTCTCTAATAAATTTCATTTTTTTATTAGATCTATCTAGCGTCGAATCTATGATTTAAGTTAAAATCAGCTGCTACAATTAGGTTTTGTCCTATGTAACCGTGTAGTTTTAGTGTAAGTTTCCTCCAAAACTCAAGGTCCACCTTATTGGGACCATATACATTACACAGAATATATTGTTTTTTATTAATCGTAACTTCTATGATTAGAAAGCGACCTTCCGGATCTAGTACTGTATTATCAATATGGTAATCCAGCTTTTTATTATCAGGACAGCAACTCCTCTTTTCCTGGCCTCATATGTAGAGGGCTATAACCTCACCTACCCACTTTGTTTTAAGCTTTGGAATTTCAGTGGATTTCAAATGGGTTTCCTGTAGCAAAACTATATCTGGTTTGAATGACCCTAAATATTTGATTATTGCTTTCTTTTTAACTGGAGAGGTTATTCCTCCAACATTCAAGGAGACTAGATTAATCGCGGTATAGACATCTTAAACTACCCATAAGGCCAGAAGATGGGCGGCGAGGGGAGGAGAGAGAGGAGAAGAAAAAAAAAAAATTAAAAGAATAAAGATTTTTTTTATTAAAACATATAAGAACATATGAGGATACAGATCCCTGCAAATAAAAACAGCAAACAAAACAACAAAAATTGAATGTATACTCCATTCCCAAAATCATTATTTAGTATTCATAGTGTGGTTAACCAATTAACTGATACCATGTTCTCTACAGAATGATTCTGCTTCCTGCATATTATTCAAAGTATAAGTAGACCCATCTTTCAAGGCTATTAATTTGGCTGGATAAATAAATTTGACGTTATAATTAGATTTCATGAGCCTACCATAATAGGGGGACATTTCCTTTCTTTTAAAAAAGTGTTTCTGCTGAAAAATCTTGAAATATTAGTACTCTGTGAGGACCGATTAGGAAAGGGTTAAATTTCCTATAATATTTAAGAAAAAGTAGTTTATCCTGGAAATTAATACATTTAAATATCACCGGTCTGGGTTTTAAGTTTCCGCTATTCTCTATCGTGTATCCAATCCTATGGGCCCTTTCGACTAAAAATGGAGAAGCTGGAAGAGGTATAAGCAAGGCCTGCGGCAGTGTAACAGTAACAAATGCCATTAGGTCTTGGAATTCCGGAGTTTCCGGAAGACCAATTCATTTTAAATTGTTACGTCTCGAGCGATCTTCGAAATCTTCAATTTTTAATTGTAAGGCTGCAATTGTCTTGCTGTGTGACATAGAGATTGGCTCTTGTTGGATGTACCGATCTTCTATATCTGAAACTCTGTTCTCCAATTCATCCATTCTTGTGGAAAACTGCCTAACTTCGGCGGTCAGATTAGCAGCTACTTTCCTCATTTCAAATTTTATCGAGTCAAATTGTGGGGCTAGAATTTTGGCGACCTCTGTTGCCACATCATTAGTTGTCGGGTTGCAAAAACTTTTATCTTGGGATATGTCTATGTTGGTATCCGCATTCTTACTAGTATTGCTTTTTTTATCCCTATGTTTAGGTGGCATGTTGGGCGATAGTCTTGTTAAGCATAAATCTATCCATAAAATCCAACTCTACAAGTGGAATGTGCAATGTGTGCAAAAAATACCTAAGGAAAAAAACTTGTGAAATATAAGTGACCAGGAAAGGTTGGAACCGTTTTATTAGAAACAGTGACGCTATTTACACTAAAGTTGAAGTGTAATTAAGAGAGACTTGTGAAAGTGTGTAAGGGCATCTACATTATCGGCTTAACACCAATTCTAGAACTAAAGAGGATGCCAAATGTGCAGGTGTATATTACCACCGACTAGAAGGTCATATTTTATACGTGAAGGAGAGAAAAAAAAAGAGGAGAAAAAAATAAATAAATAAATAAAATAAAAACTACTGGTAGTTGTAGATCATTGTGTTTACATTGAAATAGGCATTTTAAAATCTATTTGGCCTGTGTGATATAAAAGAAAGGTCTCATATACTAATTGCTGGGTCAAACTTTAATGGGCTAACATCGGCATTAACATAAAGGATAGCTAATTCCCCTTGTCTTTAAGTAAGATCAACCAATTTCCAACTCGTTTAAACAGGTGGGCGCACGTTAGTTTTTGGTGTTCACTTTCTTTCCACGGTTTAAGTAAATTCACATGGTAAATCTGTTCCTCCTTTCGCCTCCCAGGCTGTCTTACTTTGTAATTTACTTCCCCCACTCTGTCAATGACTTCATATGGCCCATGCCATGTTGCCAAAAATTTGTTCTCTACAGTGGGAACCAGGACTAGTACTCTGTCTCCTGGATTAAACACACGAACCCTGGCATTTCTATTATAGCTGTTCTTCTGGTGCTGTTGGGCATTTTCCATGTGTTCTCTAACTATGGGCATAATGGCTGTCATCCAATCCTGCAGCTGAGTTATATGTTCAATCACACTTCTGTGAGGGGTTGACTCCTGTTCCCAAGTCTCCTTAGCTATGTCTAGCAACCCTCTGGGGTGTCTTCCATACAAAAGTTCAAAGGGCGAAAACCCAGTAGAAGCTTGAGGGACCTCTCGGATGGAAAACATTAAATAAGGCAAAAGGAAATCCCAGTTTTTCCCATCTTTATCAATTACTTTTTTGAGCATAGCCTTTAGTGTTTTATTAAATCGTTCTACCAGACCATCAGTTTGTGGGTGATATACGGATGTTATCAGATGCTTTATATGAAGAAGATTACACAACTCCTTTGTAATTCTTGACATAAATGGAGTGCCTTGGTCTGTTAATATTTCTTTGGGAGTCCCAACATGGCTGAACATTAACATTAACTCCTTAGCAATTGCTTTTGCTGAAGTAGTACGCATGGGTATTGCCTCAGGGTAACGTGTAGCATAGTCTACTATTACCAATATATACTGGTGCCCCCTTGCAGACTTTACAAGAGGACCCACAAAATCCATACCAATGCGTTCAAATGGGATCTCAATTATGGGTAAGGGCACCAAGGGGCTACGGTATGCTGTAAGAGGGGCAGTTAATTGGCATTCAGTACAAGAAGAACAATAATTTGTGATAGATGCCATTACACCTGGACAATAAAACCTCCTAAGAATTCTCTCTGTTTTTTTCAATCCCCAAGTGCCCCCCAAGTATGTGGCTATGTGCCAGGTTTAATACAGTGTGTCGATATGCCTGGGGTACTAACAGCTGTTTGACAGACTCCTTTTTCCCAACTCTGTACAATAAATCATTTTCCACTTCAAAGTATGGATAGGTGAGCGCTCTATCAGTATTAATGGGGGTGCCATTTCTTATGGAAATATAGTTTCTAGCCACAGCTAAAGTTGGATCCTCCCATTGTGCAGCCCTAAAGTTACTTGGGCTAACCTCTAGGTCAGTTATTTCTACATCAGGTTCAGATATATTAGATTGACCTGTATTATTCTGTTCAGTATTACCTCCAACTAGGGTTTCCATAGGGGTTGAGTGTTTCCCTCTAGCAGGAGTTATTTTGTCCAAGTCATCCCCCAATTAATCAGAAAAGGGAAAGTCACAAACAGCGCCCTGTACTGAATCCGGTGAATTTTCCTCAGCAGCATCCCATAGATTCAAAAAATGGGGAAAATCTCTGCCTAGTATCATTTCATGGACTAATTCATCCACTAAACCAACTCTATGATTTATAGGGCCATTTTGAGTTTCAATAAGTACTTTAGCAGTTGGATACTTGTGTATGTCCCCATGGACACAAGCAATATCTAGGTAATTATCAATAGGAGTATTTCTCAACAGGCCCCTGTCTATGAGCGTAACCATGCTACCAGAGTCCAGCAAAGCTTTAATTTCATTTCCCTCCACCCTTACAGTGCACCAAGGGTGGCCATTTAAACAATCATTTTTGGTAATTACATATACTGAGCGAGAGTACAATGAATAATTGTCTCTCATATTGCCAACATTCCATTCCATAGCAACATCATTCTCAGGGCAGTCCTTTGCAAAATGTCCATACTCTTTACATTGAAAACATTTAATATTAGCATTAGACAACATCTTTGAGGCTACTGTGGACCCTTCCTGCCTCACAAAACTCTTGTCCCTCGGGTTGTAAAAACCCATCTGCTCCTCCCGATACCCCCTTTTCCCCGGAACAGTCTTACCCAATTTACTGGGACTCTGGATCTTCGGGGTTCTAGGTCTTTCCTGGTTGGGGATTTGTAGAAACTCTCCGGCAGTCAAATAGCGTTCCACCAGGACAACCAGACCGTCAGCAGTTTTAGGTTCACTCTGGCTGACCCACCGCCGCAGGGAAACAGGCAATCCTCGCAGGAACCGGTCCATCACGAGCTGTTCCACAATGTGACTAGCTGAGTTGACCTCTGGCTGTAGCCATTTCCTGGCAAGATGTATCAAGTCAAACATCTGTGACCGCACGGCTTTGTCTTGACTGTAAGTCCAGGAGTGAAATCGCTGGGCCCTCACTGCTGTCGTTACTCCCAGGCGGGCCAAGATTTCTGTTTTTAGCTTTATAGTCACTGGCCTGCTCAGGCTCCAAATCATAATATACCTTCTGAGGTTCTCCACTCAGAAATGGCGCAAGGAGACTTGCCCATTCAGACGCAGGCCACCCTTCTCTTTTGGCTGTCCTTTCAAAAGCCATCAGGTAAGCCTCCACATCATCTGTAGCCACCATCTTTTGCAAATAGTTACTCGCTCTCAGAGTCTTAGAACTGTGTGGAATTTCTGCAGCACACCTGCCCAGTCTTTCAGATAGGCCTCGAATCTCCTGCTGCATGGTACATGTGATATTCTGCTGTTCCTCTCTTTGTGTTAATACCAGTTTTTGTAGCACTGCAATATTTTCTCGCTGGCTGGCAGTAGCTTGCTGCTGTGTGGCAGTGGCCTGTTGCTGTGAGGCCGTAGCCTGTAGTAAATCCTTTACAACTTCCTCCATTTTAAGTGTGGTATTGTTTCCTTAACAGACTATCAGTGTGTTGCCCGCTATCTCCACCATATGTGACCTGGGATCTTGGAAACACACAGTCCTCAAAGCTGGAAACACCACACAAGGTTGTAGCTTTATAAAATAGTCTGTTTATTATCAGGTCTGGCAAAAACAGGCAAAATAAACATAAACAAAACAAGAGGCTTGCTCTACTGATCACTTACTAACAAGTACAACTGTCTGCACTAAGTAGCTTTTCACAAAAGTAATATTGCACAGACCTTTCAAACTTTGTCCTTTAGATATAATTCCTCTCAGTCTCTCAGGAGAGTGTTTGCAGTTTCCCTTTACTGCTGGCAAATCTACCTCTCAACCCCTGACTGGGGATTTTATTAGCACCTGCTGTCAATTACCACATGCAGGTGAGTAGCTAGCTGAGTCAGACTGAATTCCTGGACTGTACTTTTTTACATAATGTGCTACCTGCAAACTGTGGGGTGGAGCACTGGCCCACCCTACTCTACAAATACTCCAACCCAGGGACCCAGAAATAAATCACATATTTCCTCTGTGGCAAACAAACATAACAATTCTCCCTGGGGTTGTCAGACCATACCCCGCACTGCAGCACTTTTGAGGGAATATAGACACCTTCCATTACTATGCCTTGGGTTCTGTCACAAAATATATATATATATATATATATATATATATATATATATATATATATATATATATATATATATATATATATATATATATATATATATATATATATATATATATATTATCACACCTTTGTGTATTATCTGATGCCTTTCAAAGTAATGCAAACCCATCTTAATCTGGATTAATACTGTAATCGTAGAAAGTTTCAACACTGAGTAATGATATTCAACAAAAATAAATTAGCAATGCTTTCAACATCTCATTAGGAAATGCACTTATTGCTCTTACATTTAATTATTTAAGTAAAATTGGTCTTATATGTTGGAATTGTTTTAATGGAAATGTATTTGATATCCATCAGGTCCTGGTGCAGTGTTATATTTAAGGTGTTTAATTGCTGTTTGAATTTCCTCATGGTTTATTAATTCATGCCAAAATTCAGGAGAAAGCTGGCTCTGACCTAATGAGCCATTATATTTATACAATTACATCCTATAATTTGTTAAAGCATTTTTTATTTTATCACTAGCGATGCTGCATCACTGTTTCTTCTGTTAAGTGTGATCAGTCCACGGGTCATCATTACTTCTGGGATATTAACTGCTCCCCTACAGGAAGTGCAAGAGGATTCACCCAGCAGAGCTGCATATAGCTCCTCCCCTCTACGTCACTCCCAGTCATTCTCTTGCACCCAGCAACTAGATAGGTCGTGTGAGAGGACTATGGTGATTATACTTAGTTTTATATCTTCAATCAAAAGTTTGTTATTTTAAAATAGCACCGGAGTGTGTTATTACCTCTCTGGCAGAGTTTGAGGAAGAATCTACCAGAGTTTTGCTATGATTTTAGCCGGAGTAGTTAAGATCATATTGCTGTTCTCGGCCATCTGAGGAGTGAGGTAAACTTCAGATCAGGGGACAGCGGGCAGATGAATCTGCATAGAGGTATGTATCAGTTTTTATTTTCTGACAATGGAATTGATGAGAAAATCCTGCCATACCGATATAATGTCATGTATGTATACTTTACACTTCAGTATTCTGGGAGAATGGTACTTCACTAGAATTACACTGTAAGAAAGACATAAAGCTGTTTAATAACTAGAGATTATGTTTAACGTTTTTGCTGGAATGTAAAATCGTTTTCATTTACTGAGGTACTGAGTGAATAAATGTTTGGGCACTATTTTTCTACTTGGCAGTTGCTTAAATCTGTTTTTTCTGTCAGTTTCTGTTCTCCCTCACTGCTGTGTGTGTGGGGGAGGGGCGCTTTTACTATGCATCAAATATTTCAGTCAGCAACTCATTGTATTCCCTGCATGATCCGGTTCATCTCTACAGAGCTCAGGGGTCTTCAAAACTTATTTTGAGGGAGGTAATTTCTCTCAGCAGAGCTGTGAGAATTATAGTTTGACTGAGATAAAAACGTTTATTCTGTAATTTGTTTCCTGCTTTCAGAAATTGTTATCTTTGCTAATGGGATTAAACCTTTGCTAAAGTTGTGTTGTTTACAAGGATTGAGGCTATAACTGTTTCAATTTATTAATTTTTAACTGTCATAGATCTTCTAGTGCTTCTTAAAGGCACAGTACGTTTTAATATTATTCTATTTGAATTGTATTTCCAAGTTGCAAGTTTATTTGCTAGTGTGTTAAACATGTCTGATTCAGAAGATGATACCTGTGTCATTTGTTGCAATGCCAAAGTGGAGCCCAATAGAAATTTATGTACTAACTGTATTGATGCTACTTTAAATAAAAATCAATCTGTACAAATTGAACAAATTTCACCAAACAACGAGGGGAGAGTTATGCCGACTAACTCGCCTCACGTGTCAGTACCTACATCTCCCGCTCAGAGGGAGGTGCGTGATATTGTAGCGCCGAGTACAGCTGGGCGGCCATTACAAATCACATTACAGGATATGGCTACTGTTATGACTGAAGTTTTGGCTAAATTACCAGAACTAAGAGGTAAGCGTGATCACTCTGGGGTGAGAACAGAGTGCGCTGATAATATTAGGGCCATGTCAGACACTGCGTCACAGGTGGCAGAACATGAGGACGGAGAACTTCATTCTGTGGGTGACGGTTCTGATCCAAACAGACTGGATTCAGATATTTCAAATTTTAAATTTAAACTGGAAAACCTCCGTGTATTACTAGGGGAGGTGTTAGCGGCTCTGAATGATTGTAACACAGTTGCAATACCAGAGAAAATGTGTAGGTTGGATAAATATTTTGCGGTACCGACGAGTACTGAGGTTTTTCCTATACCTAAGAGACTTACTGAAATTGTTACTAAGGAGTGGGATAGACCCGGTGTGCCGTTCTCACCCCCTCCGATATTTAGAAAAATGTTTCCAATAGACGCCACCACAAGGGACTTATGGCAAACGGTCCCTAAGGTGGAGGGAGCGGTTTCTACTTTAGCTAAGCGTACCACTATCCCGGTGGAGGATAGCTGTGCTTTTTCAGATCCAATGGATAAAAAGTTAGAGGGTTACCTTAAGAAAATGTTTGTTCAACAAGGTTTTATATTGCAACCCCTTGCATGCATTGCGCCGATCACGGCTGCAGCGGCATTCTGGATTGAGTCTCTGGAAGAGAACATTGGTTCAGCTACTCTGGACGACATTACGGACAGGCTTAGAGTCCTTAAACTAGCTAATTCATTCATTTCGGAGGCCGTAGTACATCTTACTAAACTTACGGCGAAGAATTCAGGATTCGCCATTCAGGCACGCAGGGCGCTGTGGCTAAAATCCTGGTCAGCTGATGTTACTTCTAAGTCTAAATTGCTTAATATACCTTTCAAAGGGCAGACCTTATTCGGGCCCGGGTTGAAAGAGATTATCGCTGACATTACAGGAGGTAAAGGCCATGCCCTGCCTCAGGACAAAGCCAAAGCCAAGACTAGACAGTCTAATTTTCGTTCCTTTCGTAATTTCAAAGCAGGAGCAGCATCAACTTCCTCTGCACCAAAACAGGAAGGAGCTGTTGCTCGCTACAGACAAGGCTGGAAACCTAACCAGTCCTGGAACAAGGGCAAGCAGACTAGGAAACCTGCTGCTGCCCCCAAAACAGCATGAATTGAGGGCCCCCGATCCGGGATCGGATCTAGTGGGGGGCAGACTTTCTCTCTTCGCCCAGGCTTGGGCAAGAGATGTTCAGGATCCCTGGGCGCTAGAGATAATATCTCAGGGATACCTTCTGGACTTCAAATACTCTCCTCCAAGAGAGAGATTTCATCTGTCAAGATTGTCAACAATCCAGACAAAGAAAGAGGCTTTTCTACGCTGCGTACAAGAGCTCTTGTTAATGGGAGTAATCCATCCAGTTCCACGATCGGAACAGGGACAGGGGTTTTACTCAAATCTGTTTGTGGTTCCCAAAAAAGAGGGAACTTTCAGACCAATCCTGGACTTAAAGATCCTAAACAAATTCCTAAGAGTTCCATCGTTCAAGATGGAGACTATTCGGACAATTTTACCTATGATCCAAGAGGGTCAGTCCATGACCACTGTAGATTTAAAAGATGCTTACCTGCACATACCGATTCACAAAGAACATTACCGGTATCTAAGGTTTGCCTTCCTAGACAGGCATTACCAGTTTGTGGCTCTTCCATTCGGATTGGCTACAGCGCCAAGAATCTTCACAAAGGTTCTGGGTGCTCTTCTGGCGGTACTAAGACCGCGGGGAATCTCGGTAGCTTCATACCTAGACGACATTCTGATACAAGCTTCAAGCTTTCAAACTGCCAAATCTCATACAGAGTTAGTGCTGGCATTTCTAAGGTCACATGGATGGAAGGTGAACGAAAAGAAAAGTTCACTCGTTCCACTCACAAGAGTTCCCTTCCTGGGGACTCTTATAGATTCTGTAGAAATGAAGATTTACCTGACAGAGGACAGGCTAACAAGACTTCAAAGTGCTAGCCGCACTCTTCATTCCATTCAACACCCGTCAGTGGCTCAATGTATGGAGGTAATCGGCTTAATGGTAGCGGCAATGGACATAGTACCCTTTGCACGCTTACACCTCAGACCACTGCAACTGTGCATGCTAGGTCAGTGGAATGGGGATTACTCAGACTTATCCCCTTCTCTGAATCTGGATCAAGAGACCAGAAATTCTCTTCTATGGTGGCTTTCTCGGCCACACCTGTCCAGGGGGATGCCATTCAGCAGACCAGACTGGACAATTGTAACAACAGACGCCAGCCTTCTAGGTTGGGGTGCCGTCTGGAATTCCCTGAAGGCTCAGGGACTATGGAGTCAGGAGGAGAGTCTCCTGCCAATAAACATTCTGGAATTGAGAGCAGTTCTCAATGCCCTCCTGGCTTGGCCCCAGTTGACAACTCGGGGGTTCATCAGGTTTCAGTCGGACAACATCACGACTGTAGCTTACATCAACCATCAGGGAGGGACAAGAAGCTCCCTAGCTATGATGGAAGTATCAAAGATAATTCGCTGGGCAGAGTCTCACTCTTGCCACCTGTCAGCAATCCACATCCCGGGAGTGGAGAACTGGGAGGCGGATTTCTTAAGTCGTCAGACTTTTCATCCGGGGGAGTGGGAACTTCATCCGGAGGTCTTTGCCCAAATACTTCGACGTTGGGGCAAACCAGAGATAGATCTCATGGCGTCTCGACAGAACACCAAGCTTCCTCGTTACGGGTCCAGATCCAGGGATCCAGGAGCAGTCCTGATAGATGCTCTGACAGCACCTTGGGACTTCAGGATGGCTTACGTGTTTCCACCCTTCCCGTTGCTTCCTCGATTGATAGCCAGAATCAAACAAGAGAGAGCATCAGTGATTCTAATAGCACCTGCGTGGCCACGCAGGACTTGGTATGCAGACCTGGTGGACATGTCATCCTGTCCGCCTTGGTCTCTACCTCTGAAACAGGACCTTCTGATACAGGGTCCCTTCAAACATCAAAATCTAACTTCTCTGAAGCTGACTGCTTGGAAATTGAACGCTTGATTTTATCAAGACGTGGGTTTTCTGAGTCAGTTATTAGTACCTTAATACAGGCTAGGAAACCTGTTACCAGAAAGATTTACCATAAGATATGGCGTAAATACCTACATTGGTGTGAATCCAAAGGTTACTCTTGGAGTAAGGTTAGGATTCCTAGGATATTGTCTTTTCTACAAGAAGGTTTAGAAAAGGGTTTATCTGCTAGTTCATTAAAGGGACAGATCTCAGCTCTGTCCATTCTGTTACACAAACGTCTGTCAGAAGTTCCTGACGTCCAGGCTTTTTGTCAGGCTTTGGCCAGGATTAAGCCTGTGTTTAAAACTGTTGCTCCACCATGGAGTTTAAACCTTGTTCTTAATGTTTTACAGGGCGTTCCGTTTGAACCCCTTCATTCCATTGATATAAAGTTGTTATCTTGGAAAGTTCTATTTTTAATGGCTATTTCCTCGGCTCGAAGAGTCTCTGAATTATCAGCCTTACATTGTGATTCTCCTTATTTGATTTTTCATTCGGATAAGGTAGTCCTGCGTACTAAACCTGGGTTCTTACCTAAGGTAGTTACTAACAGGAATATCAATCAAGAGATTGTTGTTCCTTCTTTATGCCCAAATCCTTCTTCAAAGAAGGAACGTCTACTGCACAACCTGGATGTAGTCCGGGCTCTAAAATTTTACTTGCAGGCAACTAAGGAATTCCGACAAACGTCTTCTCTGTTTGTCATTTACTCTGGGCAGAGGAGAGGTCAAAAAGCTTCCGCTACCTCTCTTTCTTTTTGGCTTCGTAGCATAATTCGTTTAGCTTCTGAGACTGCTGGACAGCAGCCCCCTGAAAGAATTACAGCTCATTCTACTAGAGCTGTGGCTTCCACTTGGGCCTTCAAGAATGAGGCCTCTGTTGAACAGATTTGCAAGGCTGCAACTTGGTCTTCGCTTCATACTTTTTCCAAATTTTACAAATTTGACTCCTTTGCTTCATCGGAGGCTATTTATGGGAGAAAGGTTCTTCAGGCAGTGGTTCCTTCTGTATAAAGAGTCTGCCTATCCCTCCCGTCATCCGTGTACTTTTGCTTTGGTATTGGTATCCCAGAAGTAATGATGACCCGTGGACTGATCACACTTAACAGAAGAAAACATAATTTATGCTTACCTGATAAATTCCTTTCTTCTGTAGTGTGATCAGTCCACGGCCCGCCCTGTTTTTAAGGCAGGTAAATATTTTTTAATTTATACTCCAGTCACCACTTCACCCTTGGCTTTTCCTTTCTCGTTGGTCCTTGATCGAATGACTGGGAGTGACGTAGAGGGGAGGAGCTATATGCAGCTCTGCTGGGTGAATCCTCTTGCACTTCCTGTAGGGGAGCAGTTAATATCCCAGAAGTAATGATGACCCGTGGACTGATCACACTACAGAAGAAAGGAATTTATCAGGTAAGCATAAATTATGTTTTTTAACCCCTAGCTGGGCGTTGCAGTGTTGCTAGTGATATTGCTCCAAAAAATTTGAGCATGTCATTGTATCACTATTAAAGACCTTTAAGGAATATGTATAAAAAAAAGTTATTAACCTTTTGACAAGTTTTACAGTATATTTTATTATAATAGCATGTAAAAGGTTTCCTGACAATTTCATATCTATATAAACAGATCTGTCCCTTTCCAACTCTTGCTGCCTGATTGTTGCTGACCTAGACTTTCTAGGTCTTATTCTTCATAAGATTCCGGATATCATCTTGTAGTTTGTCTTGGAACCTAGAGGGCGCTGCATGTGGTAACTCTATTAGGAACAATAGAGGAAGGTGGGCTCTCCGATGTGGCGGATTGTCCAACAGGGAGTGCAGGCTTCTAATGGCTGGTACTAAACCTTTACTTTTGGCTCTTCCTACTCTCCTTCTCTTTCACTCTGTATATGATGAGTCTTCCCTAGTCTTTTATTCACTTTGCATAAGGCTGGTCTGAAAAAATCTTAGTGTAACTCCACCTTTTCATCAGAGTGGTGCTGCTCCTGAACACTGCTAGACAAGTTGCTTTTGCTGCAGTTATGGCCATGAATTAAAATTAGAATTGTTAGAAATAAAAAATATTCTATTGTTCATGTGGTGTTTATGGTCGAGACAAAAATGTATTGCACACATGAATCTTGACTTTTTTTTCTTTTTTTTTTTTCTTTTACTTGTCTAGCTTCTAGGTTTGTTAGTTTTTTTTCTCCTGTAACTTCATCTCATCTCTATATAAAAAATATAAATATATAAAATTATATATATTATAAACAAATAATAAATGACTGTATGCTTCACTATAAATACTTTGAAACCATCAAAGTTCAGTAAATGTTCCTCAGTCTATCATGAGATCTATTATTTAGCATGGGCCACATTTAGAGAATACAACCATTAAAAAACGTACAAGAATGGTGAGACAGTGGATTGGTTTAAGTCTACTACTTTCACGGAATACCAGTAAGAAGGAATGGGTACTTTCCAGCAACACTTTATCATCAAAATCGCCCATCTGTCTCAGTATGAAACTTCAAGCAATATAAATTAATATTAATATTTACTCTGCAGGATCAGACTGATATACTTCAGGAAACAACTGGGCTAAAAAAAGGCTGCTCCTTGGTGGTAAGACGCCATTGAACAAGCTACTGAGCGAGCTGTTGTTCTTTCCTGGTAGAGTGCTTCTCTCTTTCTATGCAAGTTTTATCTTAGCCTGATGTCATAAAACTTCTAGGCTAGTGAATAGACTAGATAACAGGGAGTCAGATTTGCTCATGCCTAGAACTGACAAAAGAAAACTTAGGTTTTGAAAATTCTCTGCTATTATCACGTTGGGGGCAGGGCTATACACTGAGGATTTCTAAGCGTTCATTTTGCAAGAAAACAAGTAAGTTATTTGCTGTTTTTTACACAATCTGTTTATTTTTATATTCACTTTGATTTAACATATTTGTTTGTTTGTTTTTACTAAAGGAGCACTGTTTAATATCCCTTTAAAGGCAATACTCTTAAATTGATACATGTTATATGTGCTATATATGTTTAGGTTGTGTAAGGAATTACCAATTGTCTATCCCCTATCAGTGACTGTGAAATAAGATTGTACAGTTCTGGGTTTTCTTTGTAGAATAAACCATGTTAGAAAGGAAATTAGGCATGGTTCAGACAATGTGATTTTGTAGTGTTGCTGTGAGAGAAGTGTAATCAAACATGGCAGAAGAGTAGCGTAACAGACTAATACTCTCCAAGTCAACATTACATTGTAACACAACTAGGAAGAAGCATGTTTGGTAAAAAAATAAATTAAAAAACCACTGTTTAAAAATAAAAACAATACCATTTGATGTATAATAGACATACACAGATAAATCCCCCCCCCCCCCCAAAAAAAACACCACGGCAAAAATTAGGGAAGGGCTCACACTGACCCAAATGTATTCAAATGTATGTAAATGAACATGGTAGCCTCCCTACCCTACCCCTACTAGGCCCCCATTCTCCAGGGCTAGGACCTCCAACATCAAGGGACAGAGAAAGGGCCCCCAACCTCCGGGGCCAGACCCCTACTCCATGGCCCTCAGTCACAGACACCCAACAGGGCTCCCCCACAGAGCAAAAAACCCCACATCCAGGCACAAGGGCCCCACCCTAAACCCACTACTTAGTTACTGATAGGACAGCTGTCAGCCCCAGGTTAAGCAGCACACCAGGACTCATGGAGATTCTATTTGTGGGCCCCCTGACATGCTGGGCCCTCGATCCAGGTCCTATTTGCCCGGCTGATCAGTCCGCCCCTGGTCATTCAGAATTAGTTTGTTTACAAACTAACATTAATCTGCTGTTTCTATGGGGAACTTGTTAAGGGCTGGACGGCAGATTAAACTTAAATAAAACTAAACTAAAAGCTTGTGATAATGCTACAATCCAGCAGCAGTACAAAAAAGGCTAACACAAAAAAATACATATTTTTAAGGGGTCAGGATTGACTAAGATCAAAATTGTAATTTATATGCTTTTTGGCTGACACCAGAATAAAGCAACTATAAGGACATTGCTAAATTGTTATTGAATATTTCAAAGTCTTTCCCATCTAGTGTAAATTTCAACTTTTTAAAGTTTTTTTTCCTGACTTTAGAGTAATCGGCTAAATGTTTTTGTCACATACATGTGTTTGTTCATTTTTCATTAAAGGGACGGCTTGTTTATGATGAATGCAACAAATTTTTATAATTTGTTTGGCCACCTGATGGGTCTGTTTATAAACTAGGGAGAAAGAAGTTTAGGATTTAAAGAATGACTTTTGAAATATTATACATTGACCATTAGATGGCGATACACACTCAGTTTTGGTAATAGCAATTGTGATGAGGTATTATTTTGTAAGATTGTGTACAGAATTCTGTTAGCATTTAGATGTAATTGTTTAGGACTGCTGAGCTATCTAATATTATATATGAATTTAGGCTGATTAAACAGAAAACTGGTTTAGATATACTATGGGACATATTACATTACCTATTACATTACAAAGGTAACTGAAAGCAAAAACATCAGGAGAACACTGATATATACAATATTATTTCTCCCCATGTGCCAGTAAAGTTCCTTCTTTCCCCTGTTGTGTTAATACATTTCTAATAAAGAAGGCAGTATAGGTGCTCAGGCAATAGAAAACATATTGACCTATTAGAGAAGACCTATCGAACATAGTACCCTACACTACTTTAATGTCTCCGTCCATCTTCTAGATTCCCTTTTGTATCAGGGCTTTCTTTGTTAGAAATATAAAGGTAGGTACCTGACTTTCGGCTAGATTACGAGTTTTGCGTTATTAGGGGTGCGATGCTAACTTGCACGTCATTGTCACCGCTTACTTACCTACAGCGCTGGTATTACAGTTTTTCATAAACCCGGCATTAACAGGCAATAAGTGAGCGTAGAGCAAAATTGTGCTCCATACCGCACTCCAATACCAGCACTGCTTAAGTCAGCGGTGAGCTGGATTTACGTGCTCGTGCATGATTTCCCCATAGACATCAATGGGGAGAGCCGGCTGAAAAAAAAACTAACACCCGCAATAAAGCAGCGTAAAGCTCCGTAACGCAGCCCCATTGATTCCTATGGGGAAACAAAATTTATGTTTACACCTAACACCCTAACATGAACCCCTGAGTCTAAACACCCCTAATCTTACACTTATTAACCCCTAATCTGCCGCCCCCCGACATCGCCGACACCTGCATTATACTTAACCCCTAATATGCCGCTCTGGACATCGCCACCACTATAGTAATCATATTAACCCCTAAACCGCTGCACTCCCGCATTGCAAACACTAGTTAAATATTATTAACCCCTAATCTGCCACCCCTAACATCGCCGCCACCTACCTACATTTATTAACCCCTAATCTGCCGCCCCCAACGTCGCCGCCACTATACTAAATGTATTAACCCCTAAACCTAAGTCTAACCCTAACTTAAATATAATTAAAATAAATCTAAATAAAACCTACTATCATTATCTAAATAATTCCTATTTAAAACTAAATACTTGCCTATAAAATAAACCCTAAGCTAGCTACAATATAACTAATAGTTACATTGTATCTAGCTTAGGGTTTCTTTTTATTTTACAGGCAAGTTATTTTAACTAGGTAGACTAGTTAGTAAATAGTTTTTAACTATTTGCTAACTACCTAGTTAAAATAAATAGACATTTACCTGCAAAATAAAACCTAACCTGAGTTACACTAACACCTAACCTTACACTACAATTAAATAAATTGCCTAAATTAAATACAATTACCTAAATTACAAAAAAAACTAACACTAAATTACACAAAATAAAAAAAGAAATTATCAGATATTTAAACTAATTACACCTAATCTAATAGCCCTATCAAAATAAAAAAGCCCCCCCCTCCAAAATAAAAATAAAACCCTAGCCCAAACTTTGCTACCAATAGCCCTTAAAAGGGCCTTTTGCGGGGCATTGCCCCAAAGAAATCAGCTCTTTTACCTGTAATAAAAATACAAACACCCCCCAACAGTAAAACCCATCACCCACACAACCAACCCCCCAAATAAAATACTAACTAAAAAAAAACTAAGCCCCCCATTGCCCTGAAAAGGTCATTTGGATGGGCATTGCCCTTTAAAAGGGAATTTAACTCTTTTTTTCTATTGCCCAAACCCTAATCTAAAACTAAAATCCACCCAATAAACCCCTAAAAAAACCTAACACTAATCCCCGAAGATCCACTTACAGTTTTGAAGACCGGACATCCATTCTAAAATGAAGCCGGGAGAAGTCTTCATCCAAGTGGCAAGAAGTCCTCAACGAAGCCGGGAAATGTCTTCATCCAAGCCGGCAGAAGTGGTCCTCCAGACGGGCAGAAGTCTTCATCCAGACAGCATCTTCTATCTTCATCCATCCGGCACGGAGCGGGTCCATCTTCAAGACATCCGGCGCGGAGCATCCTCTTACAACGAAGTCTTCTTCCCGAATGAATGTTCCTTTAAGTGACGTCATTAAAGATGGCGTCCCTTGAATTCTGATTGGCTGATAGAATTCTATCAGCCAATCGCAATTAAAGGTGAAAAA